>NW_027212520.1:0-159000 GCF_947461875.1 Haliaeetus albicilla
CAGCCCTGAAAGCTCTTGCTGGTCTTCACTGTCCCCGTGCACCCTACCCACAGGCACAACAGCGCTGGGCATCTGTGCTTAACCACTGACGGCATATCTCACGGCGCTCGTTCTCGGCAGAGCCTCTTTCCGAAAAGGCAAACGTCCGGCTCCTTCTCCCACAAGGAAGGGGCCAGCCCTGAAAGCTCTTGCTGGTCTTCACTGGCCCCGTGCACCCTACCCACAGGCACAACAGCACTGGGCATCTGTGCTTAACCACAGACGGCATATCTCACGGCGCTCGTTCTCGGCAGAGCCTCTTTCCGAAAAGGCAAACGTCCGGCTCCTTCTCCCACAAGGAAGGGGCCAGCCCTGAAAGCTCTTGCTGGTCTTCACTGGCCCCGTGCACCCTACCCACAGGCACAACAGCACTGGGCATCTGTGCTTTCCCAGAGACTCAGCATCTCACGGCGCTCGTTCTCGGCAGAGCCTCTTTCCGAAAAGGCAAACGTCCGGCTCCTTCTCCCACAAGGAAGGGGCCAGCCCTGAAAGCTCTTGCTGGTCTTCACTGTCCCCGTGCACCCTATCCACAGGCACAACAGCACTGGGCATCTGTGCTTTCCCAGAGACTCAGCATCTCACGGTGCTCGTTACCGGCAGAGCCTCTTTCCGAAAAGGCAAACGTCCGGCTCCTTCTCCCACAAGGAAGGGGCCAGCCCTGAAAGCTCTTGCTGGTCTTCACTGGCCCCGTGCACCCTACCCACAGGCAAAACAGCACTGGGCATCTGTGCTTAACCACAGACGGCATATCTCACGGCGCTCGCTCTCGGCAGAGCCTCTTTCCGAAAAGGCAAACGTCCGGCTCCTTCTCCCACAAGGAAGGGGCCAGCCCTGAAAGCTCTTGCTGGTCTTCACTGTCCCCGTGCAACCTACCCACAGGCACAACAGCACTGGGCATCTGTGCTTAACCACAGACGGCATATCTCACGGCGCTCGTTCTCGGCAGAGCCTCTTTCCGAAAAGGCAAACGTCCGGCTCCTTCTCCCACAAGGAAGGGGCCAGCCCAGAAAGCTCTTGCTGGTCTTCACTGTCCCCGTGCACCCTATCCACAGGCACAACAGCACTGGGCATCTATGCTTTCCCAGAGACTCAGCATCTCACGGCGCTCGTTCTCGGCAGAGCCTCTTTCCGAAAAGGCAAACGTCCGGCTCCTTCTCCCACAAGGAAGGGGCCAGCCCTGAAAGCTCTTGCTGGTCTTAACCGTCCCCGTGCACCCTATCCACAGGCACAACAGCACTGGGCATCTGTGCTTAACCGCAGACGGCATATCTCACAGCGTTCGCTATCGGCAGAGCCTCTTTCCGAAAAGGCAAACGTCCGGCTCCTTCTCCCACAAGGAAGGGGCCAGCCCTGAAAGCTCTTGCTGGTCTTCACTGTCCCCGTGCACCCTACCCACAGGCACAACAGCACTGGGCATCTGTGCTTAACCACAGACGGCATATCTCACGGCGCTCGTTCTCGGCAGAGCCTGTTTCCGAAAAGGCCAACGTCTGGCTCCTTCTCCCACAAGGAAGGGGCCAGCCCTGAAAGCTCTTGCTGGTCTTAACCGTCCCCAAACACCCTATCCACAGGCACAACAGCACTGGGCATCTGTGCTTAACCACAGACGGCATATCTCACGGCGCTCGTTCTCGGCAGAGCCTCTTTCCGAAAAGGCAAACGTCCGGCTCCTTCTCCCACAAGGAAGGGGCCAGCCCTGAAAGCTCTTGCTGGTCTTAACCGTCCCCAAACACCCTATCCACAGGCACAACAGCACTGGGCATCTGTGCTTAACCGCAGACGGCATATCTCACGGCGCTCGTTCTCGGCAGAGCCTCTTTCCGAAAAGGCAAACGTCTGGCTCCTTCTCCCACAAGGAAGGGGCCAGCCCTGAAAGCTCTTGCTGGTCTTCACTGTCCCCGTGCAACCTACCCACAGGCACAACAGCACTGGGCATCTGTGCTTAACCACAGACGGCATATCTCACGGCGCTCGTTCTCGGCAGAGCCTCTTTCCGAAAAGGCAAACGTCCGGCTCCTTCTCCCACAAGGAAGGGGCCAGCCCAGAAAGCTCTTGCTGGTCTTCACTGTCCCCGTGCACCCTATCCACAGGCACAACAGCACTGGGCATCTATGCTTTCCCAGAGACTCAGCATCTCACGGCGCTCGTTCTCGGCAGAGCCTCTTTCCGAAAAGGCAAACGTCCGGCTCCTTCTCCCACAAGGAAGGGGCCAGCCCTGAAAGCTCTTGCTGGTCTTAACCGTCCCCGTGCACCCTATCCACAGGCACAACAGCACTGGGCATCTGTGCTTAACCGCAGACGGCATATCTCACAGCGTTCGCTATCGGCAGAGCCTCTTTCCGAAAAGGCAAACGTCCGGCTCCTTCTCCCACAAGGAAGGGGCCAGCCCTGAAAGCTCTTGCTGGTCTTCACTGGCCCCGTGCACCCTACCCACAGGCACAACAGCACTGGGCATCTGTGCTTAACCACAGACGGCATATCTCACGGCGCTCGTTCTCGGCAGAGCCTGTTTCCGAAAAGGCCAACGTCTGGCTCCTTCTCCCACAAGGAAGGGGCCAGCCCTGAAAGCTCTTGCTGGTCTTAACCGTCCCCGTGCACCCTACCCACAGGCACAACAGCACTGGGCATCTGTGCTTAACCACAGACGGCATATCTCACGGCGCTCGTTCTCGGCAGAGCCTCTTTCCGAAAAGGCAAACGTCCGGCTCCTTCTCCCACAAGGAAGGGGCCAGCCCTGAAAGCTCTTGCTGGTCTTAACCGTCCCCAAACACCCTATCCACAGGCACAACAGCACTGGGCATCTGTGCTTAACCGCAGACGGCATATCTCAGGGCGCTCGTTCTCGGCAGAGCCTCTTTCCGAAAAGGCAAACGTCTGGCTCCTTCTCCCACAAGGAAGGGGCCAGCCCTGAAAGCTCTTGCTGGTCTTCACTGTCCCCGTGCACCCTACCCACAGGCACAACAGCACTGGGCATCTGTGCTTAACCACAGACGGCATATCTCACGGCGCTCGTTCTCGGCAGAGCCTCTTTCCGAAAAGGCAAACATCCGGCTCCTTCTCCCACAAGGAAGGGGCCAGCCCTGAAAGCTCTTGCTGGTCTTAACCGTCCCCGTGCACCCTATCCACAGGCACAACAGCACTGGGCATCTGTGCTTAACCGCAGACGGCATATCTCACAGCGTTCGCTATCGGCAGAGCCTCTTTCCGAAAAGGCAAACGTCCGGCTCCTTCTGCCACAAGGAAGGGGCCAGCCCTGAAAGCTCTTTCTGGTCTTCACTGGCCCCGTGCAGCCTACCCACAGGCACAACAGCACTGGGCATCTGTGCTTAACCACAGACGGCATATCTCACGGCGCTCGTTCTCGGCAGAGCCTCTTTCCGAAAAGGCAAACGTCTGGCTCCTTCTCCCACAAGGAAGGGGCCAGCCCTGAAAGCTCTCGCTGGTCTTAACCGTCCCCAAACACCCTATCCACAGGCACAACAGCACTGGGCATCTGTGCTTAACCACAGACGGCATATCTCACGGTGCTCGTTCTCGGCAGAGCCTCTTTCCGAAAAGGCAAACGTCCGGCTCCTTCTCCCACAAGGAAGGGGCCAGCCCTGAAAGCTCTTGCTGGTCTTCACTGTCCCCGTGCACCCTACCCACAGGCACAACAGCAATGGGCATCTATGCTTAACCACAGACGGCATATCTCACGGCGCTCGTTCTCGGCAGAGCCTCTTTCCGAAAAGGCAAACGTCCGGCTCCTTCTCCCACAAGGAAGGGGCCAGCCCTGAAAGCTCTTGCTGGTCTTCACTGTCCCCGTGCACCCTACCCACAGGCACAACAGCACTGGGCATCTGTGCTTAACCACAGACGGCATATCTCACGGCGCTCGTTCTCGGCAGAGCCTCTTTCCGAAAAGGCAAACGTCCGGCTCCTTCTCCCACAAGGAAGGGGCCAGCCCTGAAAGCTCTTGCTGGTCTTCACTGTCCCCGTGCACCCTACCCACAGGCACAACAGCACTGGGCATCTGTGCTTAACCACAGACGGCATATCTCACGGCGCTCGTTCTCGGCAGAGCCTCTTTCCGAAAAGGCAAACGTCCGGCTCCTTCTCCCACAAGGAAGGGGCCAGCCCTGAAAGCTCTTGCTGGTCTTCACTGGCCCCGTGCAACCTATCCACAGGCACAACAGCACTGGGCATCTGTGCTTAACCACAGATGGCATATCTCACGGCGGTCGTTCTCGACAGAGCCTCTTTCCGAAAAGGCAAACGTCCGGCTCCTTCTCCCACAAGGAAGGGGCCAGCCCTGAAAGCTCTTGCTGGTCTTCACTGTCCCCGTGCACCCTACCCACAGGCACAACAGCACTGGGCATCTGTGCTTTCCCAGAGACTCAGCATCTCACGGCGCTCGTTCTCGGCAGAGCCTCTTTCCGAAAAGGCAAACGTCCGGCTCCTTCTCCCACAAGGAAGGGGCCAGCCCTGAAAGCTCTTGCTGGTCTTCACTGTCCCCGTGCACCCTACCCACAGGCACAACAGCGCTGGGCATCTGTGCTTAACCACTGACGGCATATCTCACGGCGCTCGTTCTCGGCAGAGCCTCTTTCCGAAAAGGCAAACGTCCGGCTCCTTCTCCCACAAGGAAGGGGCCAGCCCTGAAAGCTCTTGCTGGTCTTCACTGGCCCCGTGCACCCTACCCACAGGCACAACAGCAATGGGCATCTGTGCTTAACCACAGACGGCATATCTCACGGCGCTCGTTCTCGGCAGAGCCACTTTCCGAAAAGGCAAACGTCCGGCTCCTTCTCCCACAAGGAAGGGGCCAGCCCTGAAAGCTCTTGCTGGTCTTCACTGGCCCCGTGCACCCTACCCACAGGCACAACAGCACTGGGCATCTGTGCTTTCCCAGAGACTCAGCATCTCACGGCGTTCGCACTCGGCAGAGACTCTTTCCGAAAAGGCAAACGTCCGGCTCCTTCTCCCACAAGGAAGGGGCCAGCCCTGAAAGCTCTTGCTGGTCTTCACTGGCCCCGTGCACCCTACCCACAGGCACAACAGCACTGGGCATCTGTGCTTTCCCAGAGACTCAGCATCTCACGGTGCTCGTTCTCGGCAGAGCCTCTTTCCGAAAAGGCAAACGTCCGGCTCCTTCTCCCACAAGGAAGGGGCCAGCCCTGAAAGCTCTTGCTGGTCTTAACCGTCCCCGTGCACCCTACCCACAGGCACAACAGCACTGGGCATCTGTGCTTAACCGCAGACGGCATATCTCACAGCGTTCGCTATCGGCAGAGCCTCTTTCCGAAAAGGCAAACGTCCGGCTCCTTCTCCCACAAGGAAGGGGCCAGCCCTGAAAGCTCTTGCTGGTCTTCACTGGCCCCGTGCACCCTACCCACAGGCACAACAGCACTGGGCATCTGTGCTTAACCACAGACGGCATATCTCACGGCGCTCGTTCTCGGCAGAGCCTCTTTCCGAATAGGCAAACGTCTGGCTCCTTCTCCCACAAGGAAGGGGCCAGCCCTGAAAGCTCTTGCTGGTCTTAACCGTCCCCAAACACCCTATCCACAGGCACAACAGCACTGGGCATCTGTGCTTAACCACAGACGGCATATCTCACGGCGCTCGTTCTCGGCAGAGCCTCTTTCCGAAAAGGCAAACGTCCGGCTCCTTCTCCCACAAGGAAGGGGCCAGCCCTGAAAGCTCTTGCTGGTCTTCACTGTCCCCGTGCACCCTACCCACAGGCACAACAGCAATGGGCATCTGTGCTTAACCACAGACGGCATATCTCACGGCGCTCGTTCTCGGCAGAGCCTCTTTCCGAAAAGGCAAACGTCCGGCTCCTTCTCCCACAAGGAAGGGGCCAGCCCTGAAAGCTCTTGCTGGTCTTCACTGTCCCCGTGCACCCTATCCACAGGCACAACAGCACTGGGCATCTGTGCTTTCCCAGAGACTCAGCATCTCACGGCGCTCGTTCTCGGCAGAGCCTCTTTCCGAAAAGGCAAACGTCCGGCTCCTTCTCCCACAAGGAAGGGGCCAGCCCTGAAAGCTCTTGCTGGTCTTCACTGTCCCCGTGCACCCTACCCACAGGCACAACAGCACTGGGCATCTGTGCTTTCCCAGAGACTCAGCATCTCACGGCGCTCGTTCTCGGCAGAGCCTCTTTCCGAAAAGGCAAACGTCCGGCTCCTTCTCCCACAAGGAAGGGGCCAGCCCAGAAAGCTCTTGCTGGTCTTCACTGTCCCCGTGCACCCTACCCACAGGCACAACAGCACTGGGCATCTGTGCTTTCCCAGAGACTCAGCATCTCACGGTGCTCGTTCTCGGCAGAGCCTCTTTCCGAAAAGGCAAACGTCCGGCTCCTTCTCCCACAAGGAAGGGGCCAGCCCTGAAAGCTCTTGCTGGTCTTCACTGGCCCCGTGCACCCTACCCACAGGCACAACAGCACTGGGCATCTGTGCTTAACCACAGACGGCATATCTCATGGCGCTCGTTCTTGGCAGAGCCTCTTTCCGAAAAGGCAAACGTCCGGCTCCTTCTCCCACAAGGAAGGGGCCAGCCCTGAAAGCTCTTGCTGGTCTTCACTGGCCCCGTGCACCCTACCCACAGGCAAAATAGCACTGGGCATCTGTGCTTAACCACAGACGGCATATCTCACGGCGCTCGCTCTTGGCAGAGCCTCTTTCCGAAAAGGCAAACGTCCGGCTCCTTCTCCCACAAGGAAGGGGCCAGCCCTGAAAGCTCTTGCTGGTCTTCACTGTCCCCGTGCAACCTACCCACAGGCACAACAGCACTGGGCATCTGTGCTTAACCACAGACGGCATATCTCACGGCGCTCGTTCTCGGCAGAGCCTCTTTCCGAAAAGGCAAACGTCCGGCTCCTTCTCCCACAAGGAAGGGGCCAGCCCAGAAAGCTCTTGCTGGTCTTCACTGTCCCCGTGCACCCTATCCACAGGCACAACAGCACTGGGCATCTGTGCTTTCCCAGAGACTCAGCATGTCACGGCGCTCGTTCTCGGCAGAGCCTCTTTCCGAAAAGGCAAACGTCCGGCTCCTTCTCCCACAAGGAAGGGGCCAGCCCTGAAAGCTCTTGCTGGTCTTAACCGTCCCCGTGCACCCTATCCACAGGCACAACAGCACTGGGCATCTGTGCTTAACCGCAGACGGCATATCTCACAGCGTTCGCTATCGGCAGAGCCTCTTTCCGAAAAGGCAAACGTCCGGCTCCTTCTCCCACAAGGAAGGGGCCAGCCCTGAAAGCTCTTGCTGGTCTTCACTGGCCCCGTGCACCCTACGCACAGGCACAACAGCACTGGGCATCTGTGCTTAACCACAGACGGCATATCTCACGGCGCTCGTTCTCGGCAGAGCCTCTTTCCGAAAAGGCAAACGTCTGGCTCCTTCTCCCACAAGGAAGGGGCCAGCCCTGAAAGCTCTCGGTGGTCTTAACCGTCCCCAAACACCCTATCCACAGGCACAACAGCACTGGGCATCTGTGCTTAACCACAGACGGCATATCTCACGGCGCTCGTTCTCGGCAGAGCCTCTTTCCGAAAAGGCAAACGTCCGGCTCCTTCTCCCACAAGGAAGGGGCCAGCCCTGAAAGCTCTTGCTGGTCTTCACTGTCCCCGTGCACCCTACCCACAGGCACAACAGCACTGGGCATCTGTGCTTTCCCAGAGACTCAGCATCTCACGGCGCTCGTTCTCGGCAGAGCCTCTTTCCGAAAAGGCAAACGTCCGGCTCCTACTCCCACAAGGAAGGGGCCAGCCCTGAAAGCTCTTGCTGGTCTTCACTGTCCCCGTGCACCCTACCCACAGGCACAACAGCACTGGGCATCTGTGCTTAACCACAGACGGCATATCTCACGGCGCTCGTTCTCGGCAGAGCCTCTTTCCGAAAAGGCAAACGTCCGGCTCCTTCTCCCACAAGGAAGGGGCCAGCCCTGAAAGCTCTTGCTGGTCTTCACTGTCCCCGTGCACCCTACCCACAGGCACAACAGCACTGGGCATCTGTGCTTAACCACAGACGGCATATCTCACGGCGCTCGTTCTCGGCAGAGCCTCTTTCCGAAAAGGCAAACGTCCGGCTCCTTCTCCCACAAGGAAGGGGCCAGCCCTGAAAGCTCTTGCTGGTCTTCACTGTCCCCGTGCGCCCTACCCACAGGCACAACAGCACTGGGCATCTGTGCTTAACCACAGATGGCATATCTCACGGCGCTCGTTCTCGACAGAGCCTCTTTCCGAAAAGGCAAACGTCCGGCTCCTTCTCCCACAAGGAAGGGGCCAGCCCTGAAAGCTCTTGCTGGTCTTCACTGTCCCCGTGCAACCTATCCACAGGCACAACAGCACTGGGCATCTGTGCTTTCCCAGAGACTCAGCATCTCACGGCGCTCGTTCTCGGCAGAGCCTCTTTCCGAAAAGGCAAACGTCCGGCTCCTTCTCCCACAAGGAAGGGGCCAGCCCTGAAAGCTCTTGCTGGTCTTAACCGTCCCCGTGCACCCTACCCACAGGCACAACAGCACTGGGCATCTGTGCTTAACCGCAGACGGCATATCTCACAGCGTTCGCTATCGGCAGAGCCTCTTTCCGAAAAGGCAAACGTCCGGCTCCTTCTCCCACAAGGAAGGGGCCAGCCCTGAAAGCTCTTGCTGGTCTTCACTGGCCCCGTGCACCCTACCCACAGGCACAACAGCACTGGGCATCTGTGCTTAACCACAGACGGCATATCTCACGGCGCTCGTTCTCGGCAGAGCCTCTTTCCGAAAAGGCAAACGTCTGGCTCCTTCTCCCACAAGGAAGGGGCCAGCCCTGAAAGCTCTTGCTGGTCTTAACCGTCCCCAAACACCCTATCCACAGGCACAACAGCACTGGGCATCTGTGCTTAACCACAGACGGCATATCTCACGGCGCTCGTTCTCGGCAGAGCCTCTTTCCGAAAAGGCAAACGTCCGGCTCCTTCTCCCACAAGGAAGGGGCCAGCCCTGAAAGCTCTTGCTGGTCTTCACTGTCCCCGTGCACCCTACCCACAGGCACAACAGCAATGGGCATCTGTGCTTAACCACAGACGGCATATCTCACGGCGCTCGTTCTCGGCAGAGCCTCTTTCCGAAAAGGCAAACGTCCGGCTCCTTCTCCCACAAGGAAGGGGCCAGCCCTGAAAGCTCTTGCTGGTCTTCACTGTCCCCGTGCACCCTATCCACAGGCACAACAGCACTGGGCATCTGTGCTTTCCCAGAGACTCAGCATCTCACGGCGCTCGTTCTCGGCAGAGCCTCTTTCCGAAAAGGCAAACGTCCGGCTCCTTCTCCCACAAGGAAGGGGCCAGCCCTGAAAGCTCTTGCTGGTCTTCACTGGCCCCGTGCACCCTACCCACAGGCACAACAGCACTGGGCATCTGTGCTTTCCCAGAGACTCAGCATCTCACGGCGCTCGTTCTCGGCAGAGCCTCTTTCCGAAAAGGCAAACGTCCGGCTCCTTCTCCCACAAGGAAGGGGCCAGCCCAGAAAGCTCTTGCTGGTTTTCACTGTCCCCGTGCACCCTACCCACAGGCACAACAGCACTGGGCATCTGTGCTTTCCCAGAGACTCAGCATCTCACGGTGCTCGTTCTCGGCAGAGCCTCTTTCCGAAAAGGCAAACGTCCGGCTCCTTCTCCCACAAGGAAGGGGCCAGCCCTGAAAGCTCTTGCTGGTCTTCACTGGCCCCGTGCACCCTACCCACAGGCAAAACAGCACTGGGCATCTGTGCTTAACCACAGACGGCATATCTCACGGCGCTCGCTCTCGGCAGAGCCTCTTTCCGAAAAGGCAAACGTCCGGCTCCTTCTCCCACAAGGAAGGGGCCAGCCCTGAAAGCTCTTGCTGGTCTTCACTGGCCCCGTGCAACCTACCCACAGGCACAACAGCACTGGGCATCTGTGCTTAACCACAGACGGCATATCTCACGGCGCTCGTTCTCGGCAGATCCTCTTTCCGAAAAGGCAAACGTCCGGCTCCTTCTCCCACAAGGAAGGGGCCAGCCCAGAAAGCTCTTGCTGGTCTTCACTGTCCCCGTGCACCCTATCCACAGGCACAACAGCACTGGGCATCTGTGCTTTCCCAGAGACTCAGCATGTCACGGCGCTCGTTCTCGGCAGAGCCTCTTTCCGAAAAGGCAAACGTCCGGCTCCTTCTCCCACAAGGAAGGGGCCAGCCCTGAAAGCTCTTGCTGGTCTTAACCGTCCCCGTGCACCCTATCCACAGGCACAACAGCACTGGGCATCTGTGCTTAACCGCAGACGGCATATCTCACAGCGTTCGCTATCGGCAGAGCCTCTTTCCGAAAAGGCAAACGTCCGGCTCCTTCTCCCACAAGGAAGGGGCCAGCCCTGAAAGCTCTTGCTGGTCTTCACTGGCCCCGTGCACCCTACCCACAGGCACAACAGCACTGGGCATCTGTGCTTAACCACAGACGGCATATCTCACGGCGCTCGTTCTCGGCAGAGCCTCTTTCCGAAAAGGCAAACGTCTGGCTCCTTCTCCCACAAGGAAGGGGCCAGCCCTGAAAGCTCTCGGTGGTCTTAACCGTCCCCAAACACCCTATCCACAGGCACAACAGCACTGGGCATCTGTGCTTAACCACAGACGGCATATCTCACGGCGCTCGTTCTCGGCAGAGCCTCTTTCCGAAAAGGCAAACGTCCGGCTCCTTCTCCCACAAGGAAGGGGCCAGCCCTGAAAGCTCTTGCTGGTCTTCACTGTCCCCGTGCACCCTACCCACAGGCACAACAGCACTGGGCATCTGTGCTTTCCCAGAGACTCAGCATCTCACGGCGCTCGTTCTTGGCAGAGCCTCTTTCCGAAAAGGCAAACGTCCGGCTCCTTCTCCCACAAGGAAGGGGCCAGCCCTGAAAGCTCTTGCTGGTCTTCACTGTCCCCGTGCACCCTACCCACAGGCACAACAGCACTGGGCATCTGTGCTTAACCACAGACGGCATATCTCACGGCGCTCGTTCTCGGCAGAGCCTCTTTCCGAAAAGGCAAACGTCCGGCTCCTTCTCCCACAAGGAAGGGGCCAGCCCTGAAAGCTCTTGCTGGTCTTCACTGTCCCCGTGCACCCTACCCACAGGCACAACAGCACTGGGCATCTGTGCTTAACCACAGACGGCATATCTCACGGCGCTCGTTCTCGGCAGAGCCTCTTTCCGAAAAGGCAAACGTCCGGCTCCTTCTCCCACAAGGAAGGGGCCAGCCCTGAAAGCTCTTGCTGGTCTTCACTGTCCCCGTGCGCCCTACCCACAGGCACAACAGCACTGGGCATCTGTGCTTAACCACAGATGGCATATCTCACGGCGCTCGTTCTCGACAGAGCCTCTTTCCGAAAAGGCAAACGTCCGGCTCCTTCTCCCACAAGGAAGGGGCCAGCCCTGAAAGCTCTTGCTGGTCTTCACTGTCCCCGTGCAACCTATCCACAGGCACAACAGCACTGGGCATCTGTGCTTTCCCAGAGACTCAGCATCTCACGGCGCTCGTTCTCGGCAGAGCCTCTTTCCGAAAAGGCAAACGTCCGGCTCCTTCTCCCACAAGGAAGGGGCCAGCCCTGAAAGCTCTTGCTGGTCTTAACCGTCCCCGTGCACCCTACCCACAGGCACAACAGCACTGGGCATCTGTGCTTAACCGCAGACGGCATATCTCACAGCGTTCGCTATCGGCAGAGCCTCTTTCCGAAAAGGCAAACGTCCGGCTCCTTCTCCCACAAGGAAGGGGCCAGCCCTGAAAGCTCTTGCTGGTCTTCACTGGCCCCGTGCACCCTACCCACAGGCACAACAGCACTGGGCATCTGTGCTTAACCACAGACGGCATATCTCACGGCGCTCGTTCTCGGCAGAGCCTCTTTCCGAAAAGGCAAACGTCTGGCTCCTTCTCCCACAAGGAAGGGGCCAGCCCTGAAAGCTCTTGCTGGTCTTAACCGTCCCCAAACACCCTATCCACAGGCACAACAGCACTGGGCATCTGTGCTTAACCACAGACGGCATATCTCACGGCGCTCGTTCTCGGCAGAGCCTCTTTCCGAAAAGGCAAACGTCCGGCTCCTTCTCCCACAAGGAAGGGGCCAGCCCTGAAAGCTCTTGCTGGTCTTCACTGTCCCCGTGCACCCTACCCACAGGCACAACAGCACTGGGCATCTGTGCTTTCCCAGAGACTCAGCATCTCACGGCGCTCGTTCTCGGCAGAGCCTCTTTCCGAAAAGGCAAACGTCCGGCTCCTTCTCCCACAAGGAAGGGGCCAGCCCTGAAAGCTCTTGCTGGTCTTCACTGTCCCCGTGCACCCTACCCACAGGCACAACAGCACTGGGCATCTGTGCTTTCCCAGAGACTCAGCATCTCACGGCGCTCGTTCTCGGCAGAGCCTCTTTCCGAAAAGGCAAACGTCCGGCTCCTTCTCCCACAAGGAAGGGGCCAGCCCTGAAAGCTCTTGCTGGTCTTCACTGTCCCCGTGCACCCTACCCACAGGCACAACAGCACTGGGCATCTGTGCTTTCCCAGAGACTCAGCATCTCACGGTGCTCGTTCTCGGCAGAGCCTCTTTCCGAAAAGGCAAACGTCCGGCTCCTTCTCCCACAAGGAAGGGGCCAGCCCTGAAAGCTCTTGCTGGTCTTCACTGGCCCCGTGCACCCTACCCACAGGCACAACAGCACTGGGCATCTGTGCTTAACCACAGACGGCATATCTCACGGCGCTCGTTCTTGGCAGAGCCTCTTTCCGAAAAGGCAAACGTCCGGCTCCTTCTCCCACAAGGAAGGGGCCAGCCCTGAAAGCTCTTGCTGGTCTTCACTGTCCCCGTGCAACCTACCCACAGGCACAACAGCACTGGGCATCTGTGCTTAACCACAGACGGCATATCTCACGGCGCTCGTTCTCGACAGATCCTCTTTCCGAAAAGGCAAACGTCCGGCTCCTTCTCCCACAAGGAAGGGGCCAGCCCTGAAAGCTCTTGCTGGTCTTCACTGTCCCCGTGCACCCTATCCACAGGCACAACAGCACTGGGCATCTGTGCTTTCCCAGAGACTCAGCATGTCACGGCGCTCGTTCTCGGCAGAGCCTCTTTCCGAAAAGGCAAACGTCCGGCTCCTTCTCCCACAAGGAAGGGGCCAGCCCTGAAAGCTCTTGCTGGTCTTAACCGTCCCCGTGCACCCTATCCACAGGCACAACAGCACTGGGCATCTGTGCTTAACCGCAGACGGCATATCTCACAGCGTTCGCTATCGGCAGAGCCTCTTTCCGAAAAGGCAAACGTCCGGCTCCTTCTGCCACAAGGAAGGGGCCAGCCCTGAAAGCTCTTTCTGGTCTTCACTGGCCCCGTGCACCCTACCCACAGGCACAACAGCACTGGGCATCTGTGCTTAACCACAGACGGCATATCTCACGGCGCTCGTTCTCGGCAGAGCCTCTTTCCGAAAAGGCAAACGTCCGGCTCCTTCTCCCACAAGGAAGGGGCCAGCCCTGAAAGCTCTCGCTGGTCTTAACCGTCCCCAAACACCCTATCCACAGGCAGAACAGCACTGGGCATCTGTGCTTAACCACAGACGGCATATCTCACGGTGCTCGTTCTCGGCAGAGCCTCTTTCCGAAAAGGCAAACGTCCGGCTCCTTCTCCCACAAGGAAGGGGCCAGCCCTGAAAGCTCTTGCTGGTCTTCACTGTCCCCGTGCACCCTACCCACAGGCACAACAGCAATGGGCATCTATGCTTAACCACAGACGGCATATCTCACGGCGCTCGTTCTCGGCAGAGCCTCTTTCCGAAAAGGCAAACGTCCGGCTCCTTCTCCCACAAGGAAGGGGCCAGCCCTGAAAGCTCTTGCTGGTCTTCACTGTCCCCGTGCACCCTACCCACAGGCACAACAGCACTGGGCATCTGTGCTTAACCACAGACGGCATATCTCACGGCGCTCGTTCTCGGCAGAGCCTCTTTCCGAAAAGGCAAACGTCCGGCTCCTTCTCCCACAAGGAAGGGGCCAGCCCTGAAAGCTCTTGCTGGTCTTCACTGTCCCTGTGCACCCTACCCACAGGCACAACAGCACTGGGCATCTGTGCTTAACCACAGACGGCATATCTCACGGCGCTCGTTCTCGGCAGAGCCTCTTTCCGAAAAGGCAAACGTCCGGCTCCTTCTCCCACAAGGAAGGGGCCAGCCCTGAAAGCTCTTGCTGGTCTTCACTGTCCCCGTGCACCCTACCCACAGGCACAACAGCACTGGGCATCTGTGCTTAACCACAGACGGCATATCTCACGGCGCTCGTTCTCGGCAGAGCCTCTTTCCGAAAAGGCAAACGTCCGGCTCCTTCTCCCACAAGGAAGGGGCCAGCCCTGAAAGCTCTTGCTGGTCTTCACTGGCCCCGTGCACCCTATCCACAGGCACAACAGCACTGGGCATCTGTGCTTTCCCAGAGACTCAGCATCTCACGGCGCTCGTTCTCGGCAGAGCCTCTTTCCGAAAAGGCAAACGTCCGGCTCCTTCTCCCACAAGGAAGGGGCCAGCCCTGAAAGCTCTTGCTGGTCTTCACTGGCCCCGTGCACCCTACCCACAGGCACAACAGCACTGGGCATCTGTGCTTTCCCAGAGACTCAGCATCTCACGGCGCTCGTTCTCGGCAGAGCCTCTTTCCGAAAAGGCAAACGTCCGGCTCCTTCTCCCACAAGGAAGGGGCCAGCCCAGAAAGCTCTTGCTGGTCTTCACTGTCCCCGTGCACCCTACCCACAGGCACAACAGCACTGGGCATCTGTGCTTTCCCAGAGACTCAGCATCTCACGGTGCTCGTTCTCGGCAGAGCCTCTTTCCGAAAAGGCAAACGTCCGGCTCCTTCTCCCACAAGGAAGGGGCCAGCCCTGAAAGCTCTTGCTGGTCTTCACTGGCCCCGTGCACCCTACCCACAGGCACAACAGCACTGGGCATCTGTGCTTAACCACAGACGGCATATCTCATGGCGCTCGTTCTTGGCAGAGCCTCTTTCCGAAAAGGCAAACGTCCGGCTCCTTCTCCCACAAGGAAGGGGCCAGCCCTGAAAGCTCTTGCTGGTCTTCACTGTCCCCGTGCAACCTACCCACAGGCACAACAGCACTGGGCATCTGTGCTTAACCACAGACGGCATATCTCACGGCGCTCGTTCTCGACAGATCCTCTTTCCGAAAAGGCAAACGTCCGGCTCCTTCTCCCACAAGGAAGGGGCCAGCCCTGAAAGCTCTTGCTGGTCTTCACTGTCCCCGTGCACCCTATCCACAGGCACAACAGCACTGGGCATCTGTGCTTTCCCAGAGACTCAGCATGTCACGGCGCTCGTTCTCGGCAGAGCCTCTTTCCGAAAAGGCAAACGTCCGGCTCCTTCTCCCACAAGGAAGGGGCCAGCCCTGAAAGCTCTTGCTGGTCTTAACCGTCCCCGTGCACCCTATCCACAGGCACAACAGCACTGGGCATCTGTGCTTAACCGCAGACGGCATATCTCACAGCGTTCGCTATCGGCAGAGCCTCTTTCCGAAAAGGCAAACGTCCGGCTCCTTCTGCCACAAGGAAGGGGCCAGCCCTGAAAGCTCTTGCTGGTCTTCACTGGCCCCGTGCACCCTACCCACAGGCACAACAGCACTGGGCATCTGTGCTTAACCACAGACGGCATATCTCACGGCGCTCGTTCTCGGCAGAGCCTCTTTCCGAAAAGGCAAACGTCTGGCTCCTTCTCCCACAAGGAAGGGGCCAGCCCTGAAAGCTCTCGGTGGTCTTAACCGTCCCCGTGCACCCTATCCACAGGCACAACAGCACTGGGCATCTGTGCTTAACCACAGACGGCATATCTCACGGCGCTCGTTCTCGGCAGAGCCTCTTTCCGAAAAGGCAAACGTCCGGCTCCTTCTCCCACAAGGAAGGGGCCAGCCCTGAAAGCTCTTGCTGGTCTTCACTGGCCCCGTGCACCCTACCCACAGGCACAACAGCACTGGGCATCTGTGCTTTCCCAGAGACTCAGCATCTCACGGCGCTCGTTCTTGGCAGAGCCTCTTTCCGAAAAGGCAAACGTCCGGCTCCTTCTCCCACAAGGAAGGGGCCAGCCCTGAAAGCTCTTGCTGGTCTTCACTGTCCCCGTGCACCCTACCCACAGGCACAACAGCACTGGGCATCTGTGCTTAACCACAGACGGCATATCTCACGGCGCTCATTCTCGGCAGAGCCTCTTTCCGAAAAGGCAAACGTCCGGCTCCTTCTCCCACAAGGAAGGGGCCAGCCCTGAAAGCTCTTGCTGGTCTTCACTGTCCCCGTGCACCCTACCCACAGGCACAACAGCACTGGGCATCTGTGCTTAACCACAGACGGCATATCTCACGGCGCTCGTTCTCGGCAGAGCCTCTTTCCGAAAAGGCAAACGTCCGGCTCCTTCTCCCACAAGGAAGGGGCCAGCCCTGAAAGCTCTTGCTGGTCTTCACTGTCCCCGTGCGCCCTACCCACAGGCACAACAGCACTGGGCATCTGTGCTTAACCACAGATGGCATATCTCACGGCGCTCGTTCTCGACAGAGCCTCTTTCCGAAAAGGCAAACGTCCGGCTCCTTCTCCCACAAGGAAGGGGCCAGCCCTGAAAGCTCTTGCTGGTCTTCACTGTCCCCGTGCAACCTATCCACAGGCACAACAGCACTGGGCATCTGTGCTTTCCCAGAGACTCAGCATCTCACGGCGCTCGTTCTCGGCAGAGCCTCTTTCCGAAAAGGCAAACGTCCGGCTCCTTCTCCCACAAGGAAGGGGCCAGCCCTGAAAGCTCTTGCTGGTCTTAACCGTCCCCGTGCACCCTACCCACAGGCACAACAGCACTGGGCATCTGTGCTTAACCGCAGACGGCATATCTCACAGCGTTCGCTATCGGCAGAGCCTCTTTCCGAAAAGGCAAACGTCCGGCTCCTTCTCCCACAAGGAAGGGGCCAGCCCTGAAAGCTCTTGCTGGTCTTCACTGGCCCCGTGCACCCTACCCACAGGCACAACAGCACTGGGCATCTGTGCTTAACCACAGACGGCATATCTCACGGCGCTCGTTCTCGGCAGAGCCTCTTTCCGAAAAGGCAAACGTCTGGCTCCTTCTCCCACAAGGAAGGGGCCAGCCCTGAAAGCTCTTGCTGGTCTTAACCGTCCCCAAACACCCTATCCACAGGCACAACAGCACTGGGCATCTGTGCTTAACCACAGACGGCATATCTCACGGCGCTCGTTCTCGGCAGAGCCTCTTTCCGAAAAGGCAAACGTCCGGCTCCTTCTCCCACAAGGAAGGGGCCAGCCCTGAAAGCTCTTGCTGGTCTTCACTGGCCCCGTGCACCCTACCCACAGGCACAACAGCAATGGGCATCTGTGCTTAACCACAGACGGCATATCTCACGGCGCTCGTTCTCGGCAGAGCCTCTTTCCGAAAAGGCAAACGTCCGGCTCCTTCTCCCACAAGGAAGGGGCCAGCCCTGAAAGCTCTTGCTGGTCTTCACTGTCCCCGTGCACCCTATCCACAGGCACAACAGCACTGGGCATCTGTGCTTTCCCAGAGACTCAGCATCTCACGGCGCTCGTTCTCGGCAGAGCCTCTTTCCGAAAAGGCAAACGTCCGGCTCCTTCTCCCACAAGGAAGGGGCCAGCCCTGAAAGCTCTTGCTGGTCTTCACTGTCCCCGTGCACCCTACCCACAGGCACAACAGCACTGGGCATCTGTGCTTTCCCAGAGACTCAGCATCTCACGGCGCTCGTTCTCGGCAGAGCCTCTTTCCGAAAAGGCAAACGTCCGGCTCCTTCTCCCACAAGGAAGGGGCCAGCCCTGAAAGCTCTTGCTGGTCTTCACTGTCCCCGTGCACCCTACCCACAGGCACAACAGCACTGGGCATCTGTGCTTTCCCAGAGACTCAGCATCTCACGGTGCTCGTTCTCGGCAGAGCCTCTTTCCGAAAAGGCAAACGTCCGGCTCCTTCTCCCACAAGGAAGGGGCCAGCCCTGAAAGCTCTTGCTGGTCTTCACTGGCCCCGTGCACCCTACCCACAGGCACAACAGCACTGGGCATCTGTGCTTAACCACAGACGGCATATCTCACGGCGCTCGTTCTTGGCAGAGCCTCTTTCCGAAAAGGCAAACGTCCGGCTCCTTCTCCCACAAGGAAGGGGCCAGCCCTGAAAGCTCTTGCTGGTCTTCACTGTCCCCGTGCAACCTACCCACAGGCACAACAGCACTGGGCATCTGTGCTTAACCACAGACGGCATATCTCACGGCGCTCGTTCTCGACAGATCCTCTTTCCGAAAAGGCAAACGTCCGGCTCCTTCTCCCACAAGGAAGGGGCCAGCCCTGAAAGCTCTTGCTGGTCTTCACTGTCCCCGTGCACCCTATCCACAGGCACAACAGCACTGGGCATCTGTGCTTTCCCAGAGACTCAGCATGTCACGGCGCTCGTTCTCGGCAGAGCCTCTTTCCGAAAAGGCAAACGTCCGGCTCCTTCTCCCACAAGGAAGGGGCCAGCCCTGAAAGCTCTTGCTGGTCTTAACCGTCCCCGTGCACCCTATCCACAGGCACAACAGCACTGGGCATCTGTGCTTAACCGCAGACGGCATATCTCACAGCGTTCGCTATCGGCAGAGCCTCTTTCCGAAAAGGCAAACGTCCGGCTCCTTCTCCCACAAGGAAGGGGCCAGCCCTGAAAGCTCTTGCTGGTCTTCACTGGCCCCGTGCACCCTACCCACAGGCACAACAGCACTGGGCATCTGTGCTTAACCACAGACGGCATATCTCACGGCGCTCGTTCTCGGCAGAGCCTCTTTCCGAAAAGGCAAACGTCTGGCTCCTTCTCCCACAAGGAAGGGGCCAGCCCTGAAAGCTCTCGGTGGTCTTAACCGTCCCCAAACACCCTATCCACAGGCACAACAGCACTGGGCATCTGTGCTTAACCACAGACGGCATATCTCACGGCGCTCGTTCTCGGCAGAGCCTCTTTCCGAAAAGGCAAACGTCCGGCTCCTTCTCCCACAAGGAAGGGGCCAGCCCTGAAAGCTCTTGCTGGTCTTCACTGTCCCCGTGCAACCTACCCACAGGCACAACAGCACTGGGCATCTGTGCTTTCCCAGAGACTCAGCATCTCACGGCGCTCGTTCTTGGCAGAGCCTCTTTCCGAAAAGGCAAACGTCCGGCTCCTACTCCCACAAGGAAGGGGCCAGCCCTGAAAGCTCTTGCTGGTCTTCACTGTCCCCGTGCACCCTACCCACAGGCACAACAGCACTGGGCATCTGTGCTTAACCACAGACGGCATATCTCACGGCGCTCGTTCTCGGCAGAGCCTCTTTCCGAAAAGGCAAACGTCCGGCTCCTTCTCCCACAAGGAAGGGGCCAGCCCTGAAAGCTCTTGCTGGTCTTCACTGTCCCCGTGCACCCTACCCACAGGCACAACAGCACTGGGCATCTGTGCTTAACCAGAGACTCAGCATCTCACGGCGCTCGTTCTCGGCAGAGCCTCTTTCCGAAAAGGCAAACGTCCGGCTCCTTCTCCCACAAGGAAGGGGCCAGCCCTGAAAGCTCTTGCTGGTCTTAACCGTCCCCAAACACCCTATCCACAGGCACAACAGCACTGGGCATCTGTGCTTAACCACAGACGGCATATCTCACGGCGCTCGTTCTCGACAGAGCCTCTTTCCGAAAAGGCAAACGTCCGGCTCCTTCTCCCACAAGGAAGGGGCCAGCCCTGAAAGCTCTTGCTGGTCTTCACTGTCCCCGTGCGCCCTACCCACAGGCACAACAGCACTGGGCATCTGTGCTTAACCACAGATGGCATATCTCACGGCGCTCGTTCTCGACAGAGCCTCTTTCCGAAAAGGCAAACGTCCGGCTCCTTCTCCCACAAGGAAGGGGCCAGCCCTGAAAGCTCTTGCTGGTCTTCACTGTCCCCGTGCAACCTATCCACAGGCACAACAGCACTGGGCATCTGTGCTTTCCCAGAGACTCAGCATCTCACGGCGCTCGTTCTCGGCAGAGCCTCTTTCCGAAAAGGCAAACGTCCGGCTCCTTCTCCCACAAGGAAGGGGCCAGCCCTGAAAGCTCTTGCAGGTCTTCACTGTCCCCGTGCACCCTACCCACAGGCACAACAGCGCTGGGCATCTGTGCTTAACCACTGACGGCATATCTCACGGCGCTCGTTCTCGGCAGAGCCTCTTTCCGAAAAGGCAAACGTCCGGCTCCTTCTCCCACAAGGAAGGGGCCAGCCCTGAAAGCTCTTGCTGGTCTTCACTGGCCCCGTGCACCCTACCCACAGGCACAACAGCACTGGGCATCTGTGCTTAACCACAGATGGCATATCTCATGGCGTTCGCTCTCGGCAGAGCCTCTTTCCGAAAAGGCAAACGTCCGGCTCCTTCTCCCACAAGGAAGGGGCCAGCCCTGAAAGCTCTTGCTGGTCTTCACTGTCCCCGTGCACCCTATCCACAGGCACAACAGCACTGGGCATCTGTGCTTAACCACAGATGGCATATCTCATGGCGTTCGCTCTCGGCAGAGCCTCTTTCCGAAAAGGCAAACGTCCGGCTCCTTCTCCCACAAGGAAGGCGCCAGCCCTGAAAGCTCTTGCTGGTCTTAACCGTCCCCAAACACCCTATCCACAGGCACAACAGCACTGGGCATCTGTGCTTAACCACAGACGGCATATCTCACGGCGCTCGTTCTCGGCAGAGCCTCTTTCCGAAAAGGCAAACGTCCGGCTCCTTCTCCCACAAGGAAGGGGCCAGCCCTGAAAGCTCTTGCTGGTCTTCACTGTCCCCGTGCACCCTACCCACAGGCACAACAGCACTGGGCATCTGTGCTTTCCCAGAGACTCAGCATCTCACGGCGCTCGTTCTCGGCAGAGCCTCTTTCCGAAAAGGCAAACGTCCGGCTCCTTCTCCCACAAGGAAGGGGCCAGCCCTGAAAGCTCTTGCTGGTCTTAACCGTCCCCGTGCACCCTACCCACAGGCACAACAGCACTGGGCATCTGTGCTTTCCCAGAGACTCAGCATCTCACGGCGCTCGTTCTCGGCAGAGCCTCTTTCCGAAAAGGCAAACGTCTGGCTCCTTCTCCCACAAGGAAGGGGCCAGCCCTGAAAGCTCTCGGTGGTCTTAACCGTCCCCAAACACCCTATCCACAGGCACAACAGCACTGGGCATCTGTGCTTAACCACAGACGGCATATCTCACGGCGCTCGTTCTCGGCAGAGCCTCTTTCCGAAAAGGCAAACGTCCGGCTCCTTCTCCCACAAGGAAGGGGCCAGCCCTGAAAGCTCTTGCTGGTCTTCACTGGCCCCGTGCACCCTATCCACAGGCACAACAGCACTGGGCATCTGTGCTTTCCCAGAGACTCAGCATCTCACGGCGTTCGCACTCGGCAGAGCCTCTTTCCGAAAAGGCAAACGTACGGCTCCTACTCCCACAAGGAAGGGGCCAGCCCTGAAAGCTCTTGCTGGTCTTCACTGGCCCCGTGCACCCTATCCACAGGCACAACAGCACTGGGCATCTGTGCTTTCCCAGAGACTCAGCATCTCACGGCGCTCGTTCTCGGCAGAGCCTCCTTCCGAAAAGGCAAACGTCCGGCTCCTACTCCCACAAGGAAGGGGCCAGCCCTGAAAGCTCTTGCTGGTCTTCACTGTCCCTGTGCACCCTATCCACAGGCACAACAGCACTGGGCATCTGTGCTTAACCACAGACGGCATATCTCACGGCGCTCGTTCTCGGCAGAGCCTCTTTCCGAAAAGGCAAACGTCCGGCTCCTTCTCCCACAAGGAAGGGGCCAGCCCTGAAAGCTCTTGCTGGTCTTCACTGTCCCCGTGCACCCTACCCACAGGCACAACAGCGCTGGGCATCTGTGCTTAACCACTGACGGCATATCTCACGGCGCTCGTTCTCGGCAGAGCCTCTTTCCGAAAAGGCAAACGTCCGGCTCCTTCTCCCACAAGGAAGGGGCCAGCCCTGAAAGCTCTTGCTGGTCTTCACTGGCCCCGTGCACCCTACCCACAGGCACAACAGCACTGGGCATCTGTGCTTAACCACAGATGGCATATCTCATGGCGTTCGCTCTCGGCAGAGCCTCTTTCCGAAAAGGCAAACGTCCGGCTCCTTCTCCCACAAGGAAGGGGCCAGCCCTGAAAGCTCTTGCTGGTCTTCACTGTCCCCGTGCACCCTACCCACAGGCACAACAGCACTGGGCATCTGTGCTTAACCACAGATGGCATATCTCATGGCGTTCGCTCTCGGCAGAGCCTCTTTCCGAAAAGGCAAACGTCCGGCTCCTTCTCCCACAAGGAAGGCGCCAGCCCTGAAAGCTCTTGCTGGTCTTAACCGTCCCCAAACACCCTATCCACAGGCACAACAGCACTGGGCATCTGTGCTTAACCACAGACGGCATATCTCACGGCGCTCGTTCTCGGCAGAGCCTCTTTCCGAAAAGGCAAACGTCCGGCTCCTTCTCCCACAAGGAAGGGGCCAGCCCTGAAAGCTCTTGCTGGTCTTCACTGTCCCCGTGCACCCTACCCACAGGCACAACAGCACTGGGCATCTGTGCTTAACCACTGACGGCATATCTCACGGCGCTCGTTCTCGGCAGAGCCTCTTTCCGAAAAGGCAAACGTCCGGCTCCTTCTCCCACAAGGAAGGGGCCAGCCCTGAAAGCTCTTGCTGGTCTTCACTGGCCCCGTGCACCCTACCCACAGGCACAACAGCAATGGGCATCTGTGCTTAACCACAGACGGCATATCTCACGGCGCTCGTTCTCGGCAGAGCCTCTTTCCGAAAAGGCAAACGTCCGGCTCCTTCTCCCACAAGGAAGGGGCCAGCCCTGAAAGCTCTTGCTGGTCTTCACTGGCCCCGTGCACCCTACCCACAGGCACAACAGCACTGGGCATCTGTGCTTTCCCAGAGACTCAGCATCTCACGGCGCTCGTTCTCGGCAGAGCCTCTTTCCGAAAAGGCAAACGTCCGGCTCCTTCTCCCACAAGGAAGGGGCCAGCCCTGAAAGCTCTTGCTGGTCTTCACTGTACCCGTGCACCATATCCACAGGCACAACAGCACTGGGCATCTGTGCTTTCCCAGAGACTCAGCATCTCACGGTGCTCGTTCTCGGCAGAGCCTCTTTCCGAAAAGGCAAACGTCCGGCTCCTTCTCCCACAAGGAAGGGGCCAGCCCTGAAAGCTCTTGCTGGTCTTCACTGGCCCCGTGCACCCTACCCACAGGCACAACAGCACTGGGCATCTGTGCTTAACCACAGACGGCATATCTCACGGCGCTCGTTCTCGGCAGAGCCTCTTTCCGAAAAGGCAAACGTCCGGCTCCTTCTCCCACAAGGAAGGGGCCAGCCCTGAAAGCTCTTGCTGGTCTTCACTGTCCCCGTGCAACCTACCCACAGGCACAACAGCACTGGGCATCTGTGCTTAACCACAGACGGCATATCTCACGGCGCTCGTTCTCGGCAGAGCCTCTTTCCGAAAAGGCAAACGTCCGGCTCCTTCTCCCACAAGGAAGGGGCCAGCCCTGAAAGCTCTTGCTGGTCTTCACTGGCCCCGTGCACCCTATCCACAGGCACAACAGCACTGGGCATCTATGCTTTCCCAGAGACTCAGCATCTCACGGCGCTCGTTCTCGGCAGAGCCTCTTTCCGAAAAGGCAAACGTCCGGCTCCTTCTCCCACAAGGAAGGGGCCAGCCCTGAAAGCTCTTGCTGGTCTTAACCGTCCCCGTGCACCCTATCCACAGGCACAACAGCACTGGGCATCTGTGCTTAACCGCAGACGGCATATCTCACAGCGTTCGCTATCGGCAGAGCCTCTTTCCGAAAAGGCAAACGTCCGGCTCCTTCTCCCACAAGGAAGGGGCCAGCCCTGAAAGCTCTTGCTGGTCTTCACTGGCCCCGTGCACCCTACCCACAGGCACAACAGCACTGGGCATCTGTGCTTAACCACAGACGGCATATCTCACGGCGCTCGTTCTCGGCAGAGCCTCTTTCCGAAAAGGCAAACGTCTGGCTCCTTCTCCCACAAGGAAGGGGCCAGCCCTGAAAGCTCTTGCTGGTCTTAACCGTCCCCAAACACCCTATCCACAGGCACAACAGCACTGGGCATCTGTGCTTAACCACAGATGGCATATCTCACGGCGCTCGTTCTCGGCAGAGCCTCTTTCCGAAAAGGCAAACGTCCGGCTCCTTCTCCCACAAGGAAGGGGCCAGCCCTGAAAGCTCTTGCTGGTCTTCACTGTCCCCGTGCACCCTACCCACAGGCACAACAGCACTGGGCATCTGTGCTTAACCACAGACGGCATATCTCACGGCGCTCGTTCTCGGCAGAGCCTCTTTCCGAAAAGGCAAACGTCCGGCTCCTTCTCCCACAAGGAAGGGGCCAGCCCTGAAAGCTCTTGCTGGTCTTCACTGGCCCCGTGCACCCTATCCACAGGCACAACAGCACTGGGCATCTGTGCTTTCCCAGAGACTCAGCATCTCACGGCGCTCGTTCTCGGCAGAGCCTCTTTCCGAAAAGGCAAACGTCCGGCTCCTTCTCCCACAAGGAAGGGGCCAGCCCTGAAAGCTCTTGCTGGTCTTCACTGTCCCCGTGCACCCTATCCACAGGCACAACAGCACTGGGCATCTGTGCTTTCCCAGAGACTCAGCATGTCACGGCGCTCGTTCTCGGCAGAGCCTCTTTCCGAAAAGGCAAACGTCCGGCTCCTTCTCCCACAAGGAAGGGGCCAGCCCTGAAAGCTCTTGCTGGTCTTAACCGTCCCCGTGCACCCTATCCACAGGCACAACAGCACTGGGCATCTGTGCTTAACCGCAGACGGCATATCTCACAGCGTTCGCTATCGGCAGAGCCTCTTTCCGAAAAGGCAAACGTCCGGCTCCTTCTGCCACAAGGAAGGGGCCAGCCCTGAAAGCTCTTTCTGGTCTTCACTGGCCCCGTGCACCCTACCCACAGGCACAACAGCACTGGGCATCTGTGCTTAACCACAGACGGCATATCTCACGGCGCTCGTTCTCGGCAGAGCCTCTTTCCGAAAAGGCAAACGTCTGGCTCCTTCTCCCACAAGGAAGGGGCCAGCCCTGAAAGCTCTCGGTGGTCTTAACCGTCCCCAAACACCCTATCCACAGGCACAACAGCACTGGGCATCTGTGCTTAACCACAGACGGCATATCTCACGGCGCTCGTTCTCGGCAGAGCCTCTTTCCGAAAAGGCAAACGTCCGGCTCCTTCTCCCACAAGGAAGGGGCCAGCCCTGAAAGCTCTTGCTGGTCTTCACTGTCCCCGTGCACCCTACCCACAGGCACAACAGCACTGGGCATCTGTGCTTTCCCAGAGACTCAGCATCTCACGGCGCTCGTTCTTGGCAGAGCCTCTTTCCGAAAAGGCAAACGTCCGGCTCCTACTCCCACAAGGAAGGGGCCAGCCCTGAAAGCTCTTGCTGGTCTTCACTGTCCCCGTGCACCCTACCCACAGGCACAACAGCACTGGGCATCTGTGCTTAACCACAGACGGCATATCTCACGGCGCTCGTTCTTGGCAGAGCCTCTTTCCGAAAAGGCAAACGTCCGGCTCCTACTCCCACAAGGAAGGGGCCAGCCCTGAAAGCTCTTGCTGGTCTTCACTGTCCCCGTGCACCCTACCCACAGGCACAACAGCACTGGGCATCTGTGCTTAACCACAGACGGCATATCTCACGGCGCTCGTTCTCGGCAGAGCCTCTTTCCGAAAAGGCAAACGTCCGGCTCCTTCTCCCACAAGGAAGGGGCCAGCCCTGAAAGCTCTTGCTGGTCTTCACTGTCCCCGTGCAACCTACCCACAGGCACAACAGCACTGGGCATCTGTGCTTAACCACAGATAGCATATCTCACGGCGCTCGTTCTCGACAGAGCCTCTTTCCGAAAAGGCAAACGTCCGGCTCCTTCTCCCACAAGGAAGGGGCCAGCCCTGAAAGCTCTTGCTGGTCTTCACTGTCCCCGTGCAACCTATCCACAGGCACAACAGCACTGGGCATCTGTGCTTTCCCAGAGACTCAGCATCTCACGGCGCTCGTTCTCGGCAGAGCCTCTTTCCGAAAAGGCAAACGTCCGGCTCCTTCTCCCACAAGGAAGGGGCCAGCCCTGAAAGCTCTTGCTGGTCTTCACTGTCCCCGTGCACCCTACCCACAGGCACAACAGCGCTGGGCATCTCTGCTTAACCACTGACGGCATATCTCACGGCGCTCGTTCTCGGCAGAGCCTCTTTCCGAAAAGGCAAACGTCCGGCTCCTTCTCCCACAAGGAAGGGGCCAGCCCTGAAAGCTCTTGCTGGTCTTAACCGTTCCCAAACACCCTATCCACAGGCACAACAGCACTGGGCATCTGTGCTTAACCACAGACGGCATATGTCACGGCGTTCGCTATCGGCAGAGCCTCTTTCCGAAAAGGCAAACGTCCGGCTCCTTCTCCCACAAGGAAGGGGCCAGCCCTGAAAGCTCTTGCTGGTCTTCACTGTCCCCGTGCACCCTATCCACAGGCACAACAGCACTGGGCATCTGTGCTTTCCCAGAGACTCAGCATCTCACGGCGTTCGCACTCGGCAGAGCCTCTTTCCGAAAAGGCAAACGTACGGCTCCTACTCCCACAAGGAAGGGGCCAGCCCTGAAAGCTCTTGCTGGTCTTCACTGTCCCCGTGCACCCTATCCACAGGCACAACAGCACTGGGCATCTGTGCTTTCCCAGAGACTCAGCATCTCACGGCGCTCGTTCTCGGCAGAGCCTCTTTCCGAAAAGGCAAACGTCCGGCTCCTTCTCCCACAAGGAAGGGGCCAGCCCTGAAAGCTCTTGCTGGTCTTCACTGTCCCCGTGCAACCTACCCACAGGCACAACAGCACTGGGCATCTGTGCTTAACCACAGACGGCATATCTCACGGCGCTCGTTCTCGGCAGAGCCTCTTTCCGAAAAGGCAAACGTCCGGCTCCTTCTCCCACAAGGAAGGGGCCAGCCCTGAAAGCTCTTGCTGGTCTTCACTGGCCCCGTGCACCCTATCCACAGGCACAACAGCACTGGGCATCTATGCTTTCCCAGAGACTCAGCATCTCACGGCGCTCGTTCTCGGCAGAGCCTCTTTCCGAAAAGGCAAACGTCCGGCTCCTTCTCCCACAAGGAAGGGGCCAGCCCTGAAAGCTCTTGCTGGTCTTAACCGTCCCCGTGCACCCTATCCACAGGCACAACAGCACTGGGCATCTGTGCTTAACCGCAGACGGCATATCTCACAGCGTTCGCTATCGGCAGAGCCTCTTTCCGAAAAGGCAAACGTCCGGCTCCTTCTCCCACAAGGAAGGGGCCAGCCCTGAAAGCTCTTGCTGGTCTTCACTGGCCCCGTGCACCCTACCCACAGGCACAACAGCACTGGGCATCTGTGCTTAACCACAGACGGCATATCTCACGGCGCTCGTTCTCGGCAGAGCCTCTTTCCGAAAAGGCAAACGTCTGGCTCCTTCTCCCACAAGGAAGGGGCCAGCCCTGAAAGCTCTTGCTGGTCTTAACCGTCCCCAAACACCCTATCCACAGGCACAACAGCACTGGGCATCTGTGCTTAACCACAGATGGCATATCTCACGGCGCTCGTTCTCGGCAGAGCCTCTTTCCGAAAAGGCAAACGTCCGGCTCCTTCTCCCACAAGGAAGGGGCCAGCCCTGAAAGCTCTTGCTGGTCTTCACTGTCCCCGTGCACCCTACCCACAGGCACAACAGCACTGGGCATCTGTGCTTAACCACAGACGGCATATCTCACGGCGCTCGTTCTCGGCAGAGCCTCTTTCCGAAAAGGCAAACGTCCGGCTCCTTCTCCCACAAGGAAGGGGCCAGCCCTGAAAGCTCTTGCTGGTCTTCACTGGCCCCGTGCACCCTATCCACAGGCACAACAGCACTGGGCATCTGTGCTTTCCCAGAGACTCAGCATCTCACGGCGCTCGTTCTCGGCAGAGCCTCTTTCCGAAAAGGCAAACGTCCGGCTCCTTCTCCCACAAGGAAGGGGCCAGCCCTGAAAGCTCTTGCTGGTCTTCACTGTCCCCGTGCACCCTATCCACAGGCACAACAGCACTGGGCATCTGTGCTTTCCCAGAGACTCAGCATGTCACGGCGCTCGTTCTCGGCAGAGCCTCTTTCCGAAAAGGCAAACGTCCGGCTCCTTCTCCCACAAGGAAGGGGCCAGCCCTGAAAGCTCTTGCTGGTCTTAACCGTCCCCGTGCACCCTATCCACAGGCACAACAGCACTGGGCATCTGTGCTTAACCGCAGACGGCATATCTCACAGCGTTCGCTATCGGCAGAGCCTCTTTCCGAAAAGGCAAACGTCCGGCTCCTTCTGCCACAAGGAAGGGGCCAGCCCTGAAAGCTCTTTCTGGTCTTCACTGGCCCCGTGCACCCTACCCACAGGCACAACAGCACTGGGCATCTGTGCTTAACCACAGACGGCATATCTCACGGCGCTCGTTCTCGGCAGAGCCTCTTTCCGAAAAGGCAAACGTCTGGCTCCTTCTCCCACAAGGAAGGGGCCAGCCCTGAAAGCTCTCGGTGGTCTTAACCGTCCCCAAACACCCTATCCACAGGCACAACAGCACTGGGCATCTGTGCTTAACCACAGACGGCATATCTCACGGCGCTCGTTCTCGGCAGAGACTCTTTCCGAAAAGGCAAACGTCCGGCTCCTTCTCCCACAAGGAAGGGGCCAGCCCTGAAAGCTCTTGCTGGTCTTCACTGTCCCCGTGCACCCTACCCACAGGCACAACAGCACTGGGCATCTGTGCTTTCCCAGAGACTCAGCATCTCACGGCGCTCGTTCTTGGCAGAGCCTCTTTCCGAAAAGGCAAACGTCCGGCTCCTACTCCCACAAGGAAGGGGCCAGCCCTGAAAGCTCTTGCTGGTCTTCACTGTCCCCGTGCACCCTACCCACAGGCACAACAGCACTGGGCATCTGTGCTTAACCACAGACGGCATATCTCACGGCGCTCGTTCTTGGCAGAGCCTCTTTCCGAAAAGGCAAACGTCCGGCTCCTACTCCCACAAGGAAGGGGCCAGCCCTGAAAGCTCTTGCTGGTCTTCACTGTCCCCGTGCACCCTACCCACAGGCACAACAGCACTGGGCATCTGTGCTTAACCACAGACGGCATATCTCACGGCGCTCGTTCTCGGCAGAGCCTCTTTCCGAAAAGGCAAACGTCCGGCTCCTTCTCCCACAAGGAAGGGGCCAGCCCTGAAAGCTCTTGCTGGTCTTCACTGTCCCCGTGCAACCTACCCACAGGCACAACAGCACTGGGCATCTGTGCTTAACCACAGATAGCATATCTCACGGCGCTCGTTCTCGACAGAGCCTCTTTCCGAAAAGGCAAACGTCCGGCTCCTTCTCCCACAAGGAAGGGGCCAGCCCTGAAAGCTCTTGCTGGTCTTCACTGTCCCCGTGCAACCTATCCACAGGCACAACAGCACTGGGCATCTGTGCTTTCCCAGAGACTCAGCATCTCACGGCGCTCGTTCTCGGCAGAGCCTCTTTCCGAAAAGGCAAACGTCCGGCTCCTTCTCCCACAAGGAAGGGGCCAGCCCTGAAAGCTCTTGCTGGTCTTCACTGTCCCCGTGCACCCTACCCACAGGCACAACAGCGCTGGGCATCTGTGCTTAACCACTGACGGCATATCTCACGGCGCTCGTTCTCGGCAGAGCCTCTTTCCGAAAAGGCAAACGTCCGGCTCCTTCTCCCACAAGGAAGGGGCCAGCCCTGAAAGCTCTTGCTGGTCTTAACCGTTCCCAAACACCCTATCCACAGGCACAACAGCACTGGGCATCTGTGCTTAACCACAGACGGCATATGTCACGGCGTTCGCTATCGGCAGAGCCTCTTTCCGAAAAGGCAAACGTCCGGCTCCTTCTCCCACAAGGAAGGGGCCAGCCCTGAAAGCTCTTGCTGGTCTTCACTGTCCCCGTGCACCCTATCCACAGGCACAACAGCACTGGGCATCTGTGCTTTCCCAGAGACTCAGCATCTCACGGCGTTCGCACTCGGCAGAGCCTCTTTCCGAAAAGGCAAACGTACGGCTCCTACTCCCACAAGGAAGGGGCCAGCCCTGAAAGCTCTTGCTGGTCTTCACTGTCCCCGTGCACCCTATCCACAGGCACAACAGCACTGGGCATCTGTGCTTTCCCAGAGACTCAGCATCTCACGGCGCTCGTTCTCGGCAGAGCCTCCTTCCGAAAAGGCAAACGTCCGGCTCCTACTCCCACAAGGAAGGGGCCAGCCCTGAAAGCTCTTGCTGGTCTTCACTGTCCCTGTGCACCCTATCCACAGGCACAACAGCACTGGGCATCTGTGCTTAACCACAGACGGCATATCTCACGGCGCTCGTTCTCGGCAGAGCCTCTTTCCGAAAAGGCAAACGTCCGGCTCCTTCTCCCACAAGGAAGGGGCCAGCCCTGAAAGCTCTTGCTGGTCTTCACTGGCCCCGTGCACCCTATGCATAGGCACAACAGCACTGGGCATCTGTGCTTAACCGCAGACGGCATATCTCACGGCGCTCGTTCTCGGCAGAGCCTCTTTCCGAAAAGGCAAACGTCCGGCTCCTTCTCCCACAAGGAAGGGGCCAGCCCTGAAAGCTCTTGCTGGTCTTCACTGTCCCTGTGCACCCTACCCACAGGCACAACAGTACTGGGCATCTGTGCTTTCCCAGAGACTCAGCATCTCACTGCGTTCGCACTCGGCAGAGCCTCTTTCCGAAAAGGCAAACGTCCGGCTCCTTCTCCCACAAGGAAGGGGCCAGCCCTGAAAGCTCTTGCTGGTCTTCACTGTCCCCGTGCACCCTATCCACAGGCACAACAGCACTGGGCATCTGTGCTTAACCACAGACGGCATATCTCACGGCGCTCGTTCTCGGCAGAGCCTCTTTCCGAAAAGGCAAACGTCCGGCTCCTTCTCCCACAAGGAAGGGGCCAGTCCTGAAAGCTCTTGCTGGTCTTAACCGTCCCCGTGCACCCTACCCACAGGCACAACAGCACTGGGCATCTGTGATTAACCTCAGACGGCATATCTCACGGCGCTCGTTCTCGGCAGAGCCTCTTTCCGAAAAGGCAAACGTCCGGCTCCTTCTCCCACAAGGAAGGGGCCAGCCCTGAAAGCTCTTGCTGGTCTTCACTGTCCCCGTGCACCCTACCCACAGGCACAACAGCACTGGGCATCTGTGCTTTCCCAGAGACTCAGCATCTCACGGCGCTCGTTCTCGGCAGAGCCTCTTTCCGAAAAGGCAAACGTCCGGCTCCTTCTCCCACAAGGAAGGGGCCAGCCCTGAAAGCTCTTGCTGGTCTTCACTGTCCCCGTGCAACCTACCCACAGGCACAACAGCACTGGGCATCTGTGCTTAACCACAGACGGCATATTCTATGGCGTTCGTTCTCGGCAGAGCCTCTTTCCGAAAAGGCAAACGTCCGGCTCCTTCTCCCACAAGGATGGGGCCAGCCCTGAAAGCTCTTGCTGGTCTTCACTGTCCCCGTGCACCCTATCCACAGGCACAACAGCACTGGGCATCTGTGCTTTCCCAGAGACTCAGCTTCTCACGGCGCTCGTTCTCGGCAGAGCCTCCTTCCGAAAAGGCAAACGTCCGGCTCCTACTCCCACAAGGAAGGGGCCAGCCCTGAAAGCTCTTGCTGGTCTTCACTGTCCCTGTGCACCCTATCCACAGGCACAACAGCACTGGGCATCTGTGCTTTCCCAGAGACTCAGCATGTCACGGCGCTCGTTCTCGGCAGAGCCTCTTTCCGAAAAGGCAAACGTCCGGCTCCTTCTCCCACAAGGAAGGGGCCAGCCCTGAAAGCTCTTGCTGGTCTTAACCGTCCCCGTGCACCCTATCCACAGGCACAACAGCACTGGGCATCTGTGCTTAACCGCAGACGGCATATCTCACAGCGTTCGCTATCGGCAGAGCCTCTTTCCGAAAAGGCAAACGTCCGGCTCCTTCTGCCACAAGGAAGGGGCCAGCCCTGAAAGCTCTTTCTGGTCTTCACTGGCCCCGTGCACCCTACCCACAGGCACAACAGCACTGGGCATCTGTGCTTAACCACAGACGGCATATCTCACGGCGCTCGTTCTCGGCAGAGCCTCTTTCCGAAAAGGCAAACGTCTGGCTCCTTCTCCCACAAGGAAGGGGCCAGCCCTGAAAGCTCTCGGTGGTCTTAACCGTCCCCAAACACCCTATCCACAGGCACAACAGCACTGGGCATCTGTGCTTAACCACAGACGGCATATCTCACGGCGCTCGTTCTCGGCAGAGCCTCTTTCCGAAAAGGCAAACGTCCGGCTCCTTCTCCCACAAGGAAGGGGCCAGCCCTGAAAGCTCTTGCTGGTCTTCACTGTCCCCGTGCACCCTACCCACAGGCACAACAGCACTGGGCATCTGTGCTTTCCCAGAGACTCAGCATCTCACGGCGCTCGTTCTTGGCAGAGCCTCTTTCCGAAAAGGCAAACGTCCGGCTCCTACTCCCACAAGGAAGGGGCCAGCCCTGAAAGCTCTTGCTGGTCTTCACTGTCCCCGTGCACCCTACCCACAGGCACAACAGCACTGGGCATCTGTGCTTAACCACAGACGGCATATCTCACGGCGCTCGTTCTTGGCAGAGCCTCTTTCCGAAAAGGCAAACGTCCGGCTCCTACTCCCACAAGGAAGGGGCCAGCCCTGAAAGCTCTTGCTGGTCTTCACTGTCCCCGTGCACCCTACCCACAGGCACAACAGCACTGGGCATCTGTGCTTAACCACAGACGGCATATCTCACGGCGCTCGTTCTCGGCAGAGCCTCTTTCCGAAAAGGCAAACGTCCGGCTCCTTCTCCCACAAGGAAGGGGCCAGCCCTGAAAGCTCTTGCTGGTCTTCACTGTCCCCGTGCAACCTACCCACAGGCACAACAGCACTGGGCATCTGTGCTTAACCACAGATAGCATATCTCACGGCGCTCGTTCTCGACAGAGCCTCTTTCCGAAAAGGCAAACGTCCGGCTCCTTCTCCCACAAGGAAGGGGCCAGCCCTGAAAGCTCTTGCTGGTCTTCACTGTCCCCGTGCAACCTATCCACAGGCACAACAGCACTGGGCATCTGTGCTTTCCCAGAGACTCAGCATCTCACGGCGCTCGTTCTCGGCAGAGCCTCTTTCCGAAAAGGCAAACGTCCGGCTCCTTCTCCCACAAGGAAGGGGCCAGCCCTGAAAGCTCTTGCTGGTCTTCACTGTCCCCGTGCACCCTACCCACAGGCACAACAGCGCTGGGCATCTGTGCTTAACCACTGACGGCATATCTCACGGCGCTCGTTCTCGGCAGAGCCTCTTTCCGAAAAGGCAAACGTCCGGCTCCTTCTCCCACAAGGAAGGGGCCAGCCCTGAAAGCTCTTGCTGGTCTTAACCGTTCCCAAACACCCTATCCACAGGCACAACAGCACTGGGCATCTGTGCTTAACCACAGACGGCATATGTCACGGCGTTCGCTATCGGCAGAGCCTCTTTCCGAAAAGGCAAACGTCCGGCTCCTTCTCCCACAAGGAAGGGGCCAGCCCTGAAAGCTCTTGCTGGTCTTCACTGTCCCCGTGCACCCTATCCACAGGCACAACAGCACTGGGCATCTGTGCTTTCCCAGAGACTCAGCATCTCACGGCGTTCGCACTCGGCAGAGCCTCTTTCCGAAAAGGCAAACGTACGGCTCCTACTCCCACAAGGAAGGGGCCAGCCCTGAAAGCTCTTGCTGGTCTTCACTGTCCCCGTGCACCCTATCCACAGGCACAACAGCACTGGGCATCTGTGCTTTCCCAGAGACTCAGCATCTCACGGCGCTCGTTCTCGGCAGAGCCTCCTTCCGAAAAGGCAAACGTCCGGCTCCTACTCCCACAAGGAAGGGGCCAGCCCTGAAAGCTCTTGCTGGTCTTCACTGTCCCTGTGCACCCTATCCACAGGCACAACAGCACTGGGCATCTGTGCTTAACCACAGACGGCATATCTCACGGCGCTCGTTCTCGGCAGAGCCTCTTTCCGAAAAGGCAAACGTCCGGCTCCTTCTCCCACAAGGAAGGGGCCAGCCCTGAAAGCTCTTGCTGGTCTTCACTGGCCCCGTGCACCCTATGCATAGGCACAACAGCACTGGGCATCTGTGCTTAACCGCAGACGGCATATCTCACGGCGCTCGTTCTCGGCAGAGCCTCTTTCCGAAAAGGCAAACGTCCGGCTCCTTCTCCCACAAGGAAGGGGCCAGCCCTGAAAGCTCTTGCTGGTCTTCACTGTCCCTGTGCACCCTACCCACAGGCACAACAGTACTGGGCATCTGTGCTTTCCCAGAGACTCAGCATCTCACTGCGTTCGCACTCGGCAGAGCCTCTTTCCGAAAAGGCAAACGTCCGGCTCCTTCTCCCACAAGGAAGGGGCCAGCCCTGAAAGCTCTTGCTGGTCTTCACTGTCCCCGTGCACCCTATCCACAGGCACAACAGCACTGGGCATCTGTGCTTAACCACAGACGGCATATCTCACGGCGCTCGTTCTCGGCAGAGCCTCTTTCCGAAAAGGCAAACGTCCGGCTCCTTCTCCCACAAGGAAGGGGCCAGTCCTGAAAGCTCTTGCTGGTCTTAACCGTCCCCGTGCACCCTACCCACAGGCACAACAGCACTGGGCATCTGTGATTAACCTCAGACGGCATATCTCACGGCGCTCGTTCTCGGCAGAGCCTCTTTCCGAAAAGGCAAACGTCCGGCTCCTTCTCCCACAAGGAAGGGGCCAGCCCTGAAAGCTCTTGCTGGTCTTCACTGTCCCCGTGCACCCTACCCACAGGCACAACAGCACTGGGCATCTGTGCTTTCCCAGAGACTCAGCATCTCACGGCGCTCGTTCTCGGCAGAGCCTCTTTCCGAAAAGGCAAACGTCCGGCTCCTTCTCCCACAAGGAAGGGGCCAGCCCTGAAAGCTCTTGCTGGTCTTCACTGTCCCCGTGCAACCTACCCACAGGCACAACAGCACTGGGCATCTGTGCTTAACCACAGACGGCATATTCTATGGCGTTCGTTCTCGGCAGAGCCTCTTTCCGAAAAGGCAAACGTCCGGCTCCTTCTCCCACAAGGATGGGGCCAGCCCTGAAAGCTCTTGCTGGTCTTCACTGTCCCCGTGCACCCTATCCACAGGCACAACAGCACTGGGCATCTGTGCTTTCCCAGAGACTCAGCTTCTCACGGCGCTCGTTCTCGGCAGAGCCTCCTTCCGAAAAGGCAAACGTCCGGCTCCTACTCCCACAAGGAAGGGGCCAGCCCTGAAAGCTCTTGCTGGTCTTCACTGTCCCTGTGCACCCTATCCACAGGCACAACAGCACTGGGCATCTGTGCTTAACCGCAGACGGCATATCTCACGGCGCTCGTTCTCGGCAGAGCCTCTTTCCGAAAAGGCAAACGTCTGGCTCCTTCTCCCACAAGGAAGGGGCCAGCCCTGAAAGCTCTTGCTGGTCTTCACTGTCCCCGTGCGCCGTACCCACAGGCACAACAGCACTGGGCATCTGTGCTTAACCACAGACGGCATATCTCACGGCGCTCGTTCTTGGCAGAGCCTCTTTCCGAAAAGGCAAACGTCCGGCTCCTACTCCCACAAGGAAGGGGCCAGCCCTGAAAGCTCTTGCTGGTCTTCACTGTCCCCGTGCACCCTATCCACAGGCACAACAGCACTGGGCATCTGTGCTTAACCACAGACGGCATATCTCACGGCGCTTGTTCTCGGCAGAGACTCTTTCCGAAAAGGCAAACGTCCGGCTCCTTCTCCCACAAGGAAGGGGCCAGCCCTGAAAGCTCTTGCTGGTCTTCACTGTCCCCGTGCAACCTATCCACAGGCACAACAGCACTGGGCATCTGTGCTTTCCCAGAGACTCAGCATCTCACGGCGCTCGTTCTCGGCAGAGCCTCTTTCCGAAAAGGCAAACGTCCGGCTCCTTCTCCCACAAGGAAGGGGCCAGCCCTGAAAGCTCTTGCTGGTCTTCACTGTCCCCGTGCACCCTATCCACAGGCACAACAGCGCTGGGCATCTGTGCTTAACCACTGACGGCATATCTCATGGCGCTCGTTCTCGGCAGAGCCTCTTTCCGAAAAGGCAAACGTCCAGCTCCTTCTCCCACAAGGAAGGGGCCAGCCCTGAAAGCTCTTGCTGGTCTTCACTGGCCCCGTGCACCCTACCCACAGGCACAACAGCACTGGGCATCTGTGCTTAACCACAGATGGCATATCTCATGGCGTTCGCTCTCGGCAGAGCCTCTTTCCGAAAAGGCAAACGTCCGGCTCTTTCTCCCACAAGGAAGGGGCCAGCCCTGAAAGCTCTTGCTGGTCTTCACTGGCCCCGTGCACCCTACCCACAGGCACAACAGCACTGGGCATCTGTGCTTAACCACAGACGGCATATCTCACGGCGCTCGTTCTCGGCAGAGCCTCTTTCCGAAAAGGCAAACGTCCGGCTCCTTCTCCCACAAGGAAGGGGCCAGCCCAGAAAGCTCTTGCTGGTCTTCACTGTCCCCGTGCACCCTATCCACAGGCACAACAGCACTGGGCATCTATGCTTTCCCAGAGACTCAGCATCTCACGGCGCTCGTTCTCGGCAGAGCCTCTTTCCGAAAAGGCAAACGTCCGGCTCCTTCTCCCACAAGGAAGGGGCCAGCCCTGAAAGCTCTTGCTGGTCTTAACCGTCCCCGTGCACCCTATCCACAGGCACAACAGCACTGGGCATCTGTGCTTAACCGCAGACGGCATATCTCACAGCGTTCGCTATCGGCAGAGCCTCTTTCCGAAAAGGCAAACGTCCGGCTCCTTCTCCCACAAGGAAGGGGCCAGCCCTGAAAGCTCTTGCTGGTCTTCACTGGCCCCGTGCACCCTACCCACAGGCACAACAGCACTGGGCATCTGTGCTTAACCACAGACGGCATATCTCACGGCGCTCGTTCTCGGCAGAGCCTCTTTCCGAAAAGGCAAACGTCTGGCTCCTTCTCCCACAAGGAAGGGGCCAGCCCTGAAAGCTCTCGGTGGTCTTAACCGTCCCCGTGCACCCTATCCACAGGCACAACAGCACTGGGCATCTGTGCTTAACCACAGACGGCATATCTCACGGCGCTCGTTCTCGGCAGAGCCTCTTTCCGAAAAGGCAAACGTCCGGCTCCTTCTCCCACAAGGAAGGGGCCAGCCCTGAAAGCTCTTGCTGGTCTTCACTGTCCCCGTGCACCCTACCCACAGGCACAACAGCACTGGGCATCTGTGCTTAACCACAGACGGCATATCTCACGGCGCTCGTTCTCGGCAGAGCCTCTTTCCGAAAAGGCAAACGTCCGGCTCCTTCTCCCACAAGGAAGGGGCCAGCCCTGAAAGCTCTTGCTGGTCTTCACTGGCCCCGTGCACCCTATCCACAGGCACAACAGCACTGGGCATCTGTGCTTTCCCAGAGACTCAGCATCTCACGGCGCTCGTTCTCGGCAGAGCCTCTTTCCGAAAAGGCAAACGTCCGGCTCCTTCTCCCACAAGGAAGGGGCCAGCCCTGAAAGCTCTTGCTGGTCTTCACTGTCCCCGTGCACCCTACCCACAGGCACAACAGCAATGGGCATCTGTGCTTTCCCAGAGACTCAGCATCTCACGGCGCTCGTTCTCGGCAGAGCCTCTTTCCGAAAAGGCAAACGTCCGGCTCCTTCTCCCACAAGGAAGGGGCCAGCCCAGAAAGCTCTTGCTGGTCTTCACTGTCCCCGTGCACCCTACCCACAGGCACAACAGCACTGGGCATCTGTGCTTTCCCAGAGACTCAGCATCTCACGGTGCTCGTTCTCGGCAGAGCCTCTTTCCGAAAAGGCAAACGTCCGGCTCCTTCTCCCACAAGGAATGGGCCAGCCCTGAAAGCTCTTGCTGGTCTTCACTGGCCCCGTGCACCCTACCCACAGGCACAACAGCACTGGGCATCTGTGCTTAACCACAGACGGCATATCTCACGGCGCTCGTTCTTGGCAGAGCCTCTTTCCGAAAAGGCAAACGTCCGGCTCCTTCTCCCACAAGGAAGGGGCCAGCCCTGAAAGCTCTTGCTGGTCTTCACTGTCCCCGTGCAACCTACCCACAGGCACAACAGCACTGGGCATCTGTGCTTAACCACAGACGGCATATCTCACGGCGCTCGTTCTCGACAGATCCTCTTTCCGAAAAGGCAAACGTCCGGCTCCTTCTCCCACAAGGAAGGGGCCAGCCCTGAAAGCTCTTGCTGGTCTTCACTGGCCCCGTGCACCCTATCCACAGGCACAACAGCACTGGGCATCTGTGCTTTCCCAGAGACTCAGCATCTCACGGCGCTCGTTCTCGGCAGAGCCTCTTTCCGAAAAGGCAAACGTCCGGCTCCTTCTCCCACAAGGAAGGGGCCAGCCCTGAAAGCTCTTGCTGGTCTTAACCGTCCCCGTGCACCCTATCCACAGGCACAACAGCACTGGGCATCTGTGCTTAACCGCAGACGGCATATCTCACAGCGTTCGCTATCGGCAGAGCCTCTTTCCGAAAAGGCAAACGTCCGGCTCCTTCTGCCACAAGGAAGGGGCCAGCCCTGAAAGCTCTTTCTGGTCTTCACTGGCCCCGTGCACCCTACCCACAGGCACAACAGCACTGGGCATCTGTGCTTAACCACAGACGGCATATCTCACGGCGCTCGTTCTCGGCAGAGCCTCTTTCCGAAAAGGCAAACGTCTGGCTCCTTCTCCCACAAGGAAGGGGCCAGCCCTGAAAGCTCTCGGTGGTCTTAACCGTCCCCAAACACCCTATCCACAGGCACAACAGCACTGGGCATCTGTGCTTAACCACAGACGGCATATCTCACGGCGCTCGTTCTCGGCAGAGCCTCTTTCCGAAAAGGCAAACGTCCGGCTCCTTCTCCCACAAGGAAGGGGCCAGCCCTGAAAGCTCTTGCTGGTCTTCACTGTCCCCGTGCACCCTACCCACAGGCACAACAGCACTGGGCATCTGTGCTTTCCCAGAGACTCAGCATCTCACGGCGCTCGTTCTTGGCAGAGCCTCTTTCCGAAAAGGCAAACGTCCGGCTCCTACTCCCACAAGGAAGGGGCCAGCCCTGAAAGCTCTTGCTGGTCTTCACTGTCCCCGTGCACCCTATCCACAGGCACAACAGCACTGGGCATCTGTGCTTAACCACAGACGGCATATCTCACGGCGCTCGTTCTCGGCAGAGCCTCTTTCCGAAAAGGCAAACGTCCGGCTCCTTCTCCCACAAGGAAGGGGCCAGCCCTGAAAGCTCTTGCTGGTCTTCACTGTCCCCATGCGCCCTAACCACAGGCACAACAGCACTGGGCATCTGTGCTTAACCACAGACGGCATATTTCACTGCGCTTGTTCTCGGCAGAGCCTCTTTCCGAAAAGGCAAACGTCCGGCTCCTTCTCCCACAAGGAAGGGGCCAGCCCTGAAAGCTCTTGCTGGTCTTAACCGTCCCCAAACACCCTATCCACAGGCACAACAGCACTGGGCATCTGTGCTTAACCACAGACGGCATATGTCACGGCGTTCGCTATCGGCAGAGCCTCTTTCCGAAAAGGCAAACGTCCGGCTCCTTCTCCCACAAGGAAGGGGCCAGCCCTGAAAGCTCTTGCTGGTCTTCACTGTCCCCGTGCACCCTATCCACAGGCACAACAGCACTGGGCATCTGTGCTTTCCCAGAGACTCAGCATCTCACGGCGTTCGCACTCGGCAGAGCCTCTTTCCGAAAAGGCAAACGTACGGCTCCTTCTCCCACAAGGAAGGGGCCAGCCCTGAAAGCTCTTGCTGGTCTTCACTGTCCCCGTGCACCCTATCCACAGGCACAACAGCACTGGGCATCTGTGCTTTCCCAGAGACTCAGCATCTCACGGCGCTCGTTCTCGGCAGAGCCTCTTTCCGAAAAGGCAAACGTCCGGCTCCTACTCCCACAAGGAAGGGGCCAGCCCTGAAAGCTCTTGCTGGTCTTCACTGTCCCTGTGCACCCTATCCACAGGCACAACAGCACTGGGCATCTGTGCTTAACCACAGACGGCATATCTCACGGCGCTCGTTCTCGGCAGAGCCTCTTTCCGAAAAGGCAAACGTCCGGCTCCTTCTCCCACAAGGAAGGGGCCAGCCCTGAAAGCTCTTGCTGGTCTTCACTGGCCCCGTGCACCCTATGCATAGTCACAACAGCACTGGGCATCTGTGCTTAACCGCAGACGGCATATCTCACGGCGCTCGTTCTCGGCAGAGCCTCTTTCAGAAAAGGCAAACGTCCGGCTCCTTCTCCCACAAGGAAGGGGCCAGCCCTGAAAGCTCTTGCTGGTCTTCACTGTCCCTGTGCACCCTACCCACAGGCACAACAGTACTGGGCATCTGTGCTTTCCCAGAGACTCAGCATCTCACTGCGTTCGCACTCGGCAGAGCCTCTTTCCGAAAAGGCAAACGTCCGGCTCCTTCTCCCACAAGGAAGGGGCCAGCCCTGAAAGCTCTTGCTGGTCTTCACTGTCCCCGTGCACCCTATCCACAGGCACAACAGCACTGGGCATCTGTGCTTAACCACAGACGGCATATCTCACGGCGCTCGTTCTCGGCAGAGCCTCTTTCCGAAAAGGCAAACGTCCGGCTCCTTCTCCCACAAGGAAGGGGCCAGTCCTGAAAGCTCTTGCTGGTCTTAACCGTCCCCGTGCACCCTACCCACAGGCACAACAGCACTGGGCATCTGTGCTTAACCTCAGACGGCATATCTCACGGCGCTCGTTCTTGGCAGAGCCTCTTTCCGAAAAGGCAAACGTCCGGCTCCTTCTCCCACAAGGAAGGGGCCAGCCCTGAAAGCTCTTGCTGGTCTTCACTGTCCCCGTGCAACCTACCCACAGGCACAACAGCACTGGGCATCTGTGCTTTCCCAGAGACTCAGCATCTCACGGCGCTCGTTCTCGGCAGAGCCTCTTTCCGAAAAGGCAAACGTCCGGCTCCTTCTCCCACAAGGAAGGGGCCAGCCCTGAAAGCTCTTGCTGGTCTTCACTGTCCCCGTGCAACCTACCCACAGGCACAACAGCACTGGGCATCTGTGCTTAACCACAGACGGCATATTCTATGGCGTTCGTTCTCGGCAGAGCCTCTTTCCGAAAAGGCAAACGTCCGGCTCCTTCTCCCACAAGGATGGGGCCAGCCCTGAAAGCTCTTGCTGGTCTTCACTGTCCCCGTGCACCCTATCCACAGGCACAACAGCACTGGGCATCTGTGCTTTCCCAGAGACTCAGCATCTCACGGCGCTCGTTCTCGGCAGAGCCTCCTTCCGAAAAGGCAAACGTCCGGCTCCTACTCCCACAAGGAAGGGGCCAGCCCTGAAAGCTCTTGCTGGTCTTCACTGTCCCTGTGCACCCTATCCACAGGCACAACAGCACTGGGCATCTGTGCTTAACCACAGACGGCATATATCACGGCGCTCGTTCTCGGCAGAGCCTCTTTCCGAAAAGGCAAACGTCCGGCTCCTTCTCCCACAAGGAAGGGGCCAGCCCTGAAAGCTCTTGCTGGTCTTCACTGTCCCCGTGCACCCTATCCACAGGCACAACAGCACTGGGCATCTGTGCTTAACCGCAGACGGCATATCTCACGGCGCTCGTTCTCGGCAGAGCCTCTTTCCGAAAAGGCAAACGTCTGGCTCCTTCTCCCACAAGGAAGGGGCCAGCCCTGAAAGCTCTTGCTGGTCTTCACTGTCCCCGTGCGCCGTACCCACAGGCACAACAGCACTGGGCATCTGTGCTTAACCACAGACGGCATATCTCACGGCGCTCGTTCTTGGCAGAGCCTCTTTCCGAAAAGGCAAACGTCCGGCTCCTACTCCCACAAGGAAGGGGCCAGCCCTGAAAGCTCTTGCTGGTCTTCACTGTCCCCGTGCACCCTATCCACAGGCACAACAGCACTGGGCATCTGTGCTTAACCACAGACGGCATATCTCACGGCGCTTGTTCTCGGCAGAGACTCTTTCCGAAAAGGCAAACGTCCGGCTCCTTCTCCCACAAGGAAGGGGCCAGCCCTGAAAGCTCTTGCTGGTCTTCACTGTCCCCGTGCAACCTATCCACAGGCACAACAGCACTGGGCATCTGTGCTTTCCCAGAGACTCAGCATCTCACGGCGCTCGTTCTCGGCAGAGCCTCTTTCCGAAAAGGCAAACGTCCGGCTCCTTCTCCCACAAGGAAGGGGCCAGCCCTGAAAGCTCTTGCTGGTCTTCACTGTCCCCGTGCACCCTACCCTCAGGCACAACAGCAATGATCATCTGTGCTTAACCACTGACGGCATATCTCATGGCGCTCGTTCTCGGCAGAGCCTCTTTCCGAAAAGGCAAACGTCCGGCTCCTTCTCCCACAAGGAAGGGGCCAGCCCTGAAAGCTCTTGCTGGTCTTCACTGTCCCCGTGCACCCTACCCACAGGCACAACAGCACTGGGCATCTGTGCTTAACCACAGATGGCATATCTTATGGCGTTCGCTCTCGGCAGAGCCTCTTTCCGAAAAGGCAAACGTCCGGCTCTTTCTCCCACAAGGAAGGGGCCAGCCCTGAAAGCTCTTGCTGGTCTTCACTGGCCCCGTGCACCCTACCCACAGGCACAACAGCACTGGGCATCTGTGCTTTCCCAGAGACTCAGCTTCTCACGGCGCTCGTTCTCGGCAGAGCCTCTTTCCGAAAAGGCAAACGTCCGGCTCCTTCTCCCACAAGGAAGGGGCCAGCCCTGAAAGCTCTTGCTGGTCTTCACTGTCCCCGTGCGCCCTAACCACAGGCACAACAGCACTGGGCATCTGTGCTTAACCACAGACGGCATATTTCACTGCGCTTGTTCTCGGCAGAGCCTCTTTCCGAAAAGGCAAACGTCCGGCTCCTTCTCCCACAAGGAAGGGGCCAGCCCTGAAAGCTCTTGCTGGTCTTCACTGTCCCCGTGCACCCTACCCACAGGCACAACAGCACTGGGCATCTGTGCTTTCCCAGAGACTCAGCATCTCACGGCGCTCGTTCTCGGCAGAGCCTCTTTCCGAAAAGGCAAACGTCTGGCTCCTTCTCCCACAAGGAAGGGGCCAGCCCTGAAAGCTCTTGCTGGTCTTAACCGTCCCCAAACACCCTATCCACAGGCACAACAGCACTGGGCATCTGTGCTTAACCACAGACGGCATATGTCACGGCGTTCGCTATCGGCAGAGCCTCTTTCCGAAAAGGCAAACGTCCGGCTCCTTCTCCCACAAGGAAGGGGCCAGCCCTGAAAGCTCTTGCTGGTCTTCACTGTCCCCGTGCACCCTATTCACAGGCACAACAGCACTGGGCATCTGTGCTTTCCCAGAGACTCAGCATCTCACGGCGTTCGCACTCGGCAGAGCCTCTTTCCGAAAAGGCAAACGTCCGGCTCCTTCTCCCACAAGGAAGGGGCCAGCCCTGAAAGCTCTTGCTGGTCTTCACTGTCCCCGTGCACCCTAACCACAGGCACAACAGCACTGGGCATCTGTGCTTAACCACAGATGGCATATCTCATGGCGTTCGCTCTCGGCAGAGCCTCTTTCCGAAAAGGCAAACGTCCGGCTCCTTCTCCCACAAGGAAGGGGCCAGCCCTGAAAGCTCTTGCTGGTCTTCACTGTCCCCGTGCACCCTATCCACAGGCACAACAGCACTGGGCATCTGTGCTTTCCCAGAGACTCAGCATCTCACGGCGCTCGTTCTCGGCAGAGCCTCCTTCCGAAAAGGCAAACGTCCGGCTCCTACTCCCACAAGGAAGGGGCCAGACCTGAAAGCTCTTGCTGGTCTTCACTGTCCCCGTGCACCCTACCCACAGGCACAACAGCACTGGGCATCTGTGCTTAACCACAGACGGCATATCTCACGGCGCTCGTTCTCGGCAGAGCCTCTTTCCGAAAAGGCAAACGTCCGGCTCCTTCTCCCACAAGGAAGGGGCCAGCCCTGAAAGCTCTTGCTGGTCTTCACTGTCCCCGTGCAACCTACCCACAGGCACAACAGCACTGGGCATCTGTGCTTAACCACAGACGGCATATCTCACGGCGTTCGGTATCGGCAGAGCCTCTTTCCGAAAAGGCAAACGTCCGGCTCCTTCTCCCACAAGGAAGGGGCCAGCCCTGAAAGCTCTTGCTGGTCTTCACTGTCCCTGTGCACCCTAACCACAGGCACAACAGTACTGGGCATCTGTGCTTTCCCAGAGACTCAGCATCTCACTGCGTTCGCACTCGGCAGAGCCTCTTTCCGAAAAGGCAAACGTCCGGCTCCTTCTCCCACAAGGAAGGGGCCAGCCCTGAAAGCTCTTGCTGGTCTTCACTGTCCCCGTGCACCCTATCCACAGGCACAACAGCACTGGGCATCTGTGCTTTCCCAGAGACTCAGCATCTCACGGCGCTCGTTCTCGGCAGAGCCTCCTTCCGAAAAGGCAAACGTCCGGCTCCTACTCCCACAAGGAAGGGGCCAGCCCTGAAAGCTCTTGCTGGTCTTCACTGTCCCTGTGCACACTATCCACAGGCACAACAGCACTGGGCATCTGTGCTTAACCACAGACGGCATATCTCACGGCGCTTGTTCTCGGCAGAGCCTCTTTCCGAAAAGGCAAACGTCCGGCTCCTTCTCCCACAAGGAAGGGGCCAGCCCTGAAAGCTCTTGCTGGTCTTCACTGGCCCCGTGCACCCTATCCACAGGCACAACAGCACTGGGCATCTGTGCTTAACCACAGACGGCATATCTCACGGCGCTCGTTCTCGGCAGAGCCTCTTTCCGAAAAGGCAAACGTCCGGCTCCTTCTCCCACAAGGAAGGGGCCAGCCCTGAAAGCTCTTGCTGGTCTTCACTGTCCCCGTGCAACCTACCCACAGGCACAACAGCACTGGGCATCTGTGCTTTCCCAGAGACTCAGCATCTCACGGCGCTCGTTCTCGGCAGAGCCTCTTTCCGAAAAGGCAAACGTCCGGCTCCTTCTCCCACAAGGAAGGGGCCAGCCCTGAAAGCTCTTGCTGGTCTTCACTGTCCCCGTGCACCCTACCCACAGGCACAACAGCACTGGGCATCTGTGCTTTCCCAGAGACTCAGCATCTCACGGCGCTCGTTCTCGGCAGAGCCTCTTTCCGAAAAGGCAAACGTCCGGCTCCTTCTCCCACAAGGAAGGGGCCAGCCCTGAAAGCTCTTGCTGGTCTTCACTGTCCCCGTGCACCCTACCCACAGGCACAACAGCACTGGGCATCTGTGCTTAACCACAGACGGCATATCTCACGGTGCTCGTTCTCGGCAGAGCCTCTTTCCGAAAAGGCAAACGTCCGGCTCCTTCTCCCACAAGGAAGGGGCCAGCCCTGAAAGCTCTTGCTGGTCTTCACTGGCCCCGTGCACCCTATCCACAGGCACAACAGCACTGGGCATCTGTGCTTAACCACAGACGGCATATCTCACGGCGCTCGTTCTCGGCAGAGCCTCTTTCCGAAAAGGCAAACGTCCGGCTCCTTCTCCCACAAGGAAGGGGCCAGCCCTGAAAGCTCTTGCTGGTCTTCACTGTCCCCGTGCACCCTATCCACAGGCACAACAGCACTGGGCATCTGTGCTTTCCCAGAGACTCAGCATCTCACGGTGCTCGTTCTCGGCAGAGCCTCTTTCCGAAAAGGCAAACGTCCGGCTCCTTCTCCCACAAGGAAGGGGCCAGCCCTGAAAGCTCTTGCTGGTCTTCACTGTCCCCGTGCACCCTACCCACAGGCACAACAGCACTGGGCATCTGTGCTTAACCACAGACGGCATATCTCACGGCGCTCGCTCTCGGCAGAGCCTCTTTCCGAAAAGGCAAACGTCCGGCTCCTTCTCCCACAAGGAAGGGGCCAGCCCTGAAAGCTCTTGCTGGTCTTCACTGTCCCCGTGCACCCTACCCACAGGCACAACAGCACTGGGCATCTGTGCTTAACCACAGACGGCATATCTCACGGCGCTCGTTCTCGGCAGAGCCTCTTTCCGAAAAGGCAAACGTCTGGCTCCTCCTCCCACAAGGAAGGAGCCAGCCCTGAAAGCTCTTGCTGGTCTTCACTGTCCCCGTGCACCCTACCCACAGGCACAACAGCACTGGGCATCTGTGCTTTCCCAGAGACTCAGCATCTCACGGCGCTCGTTCTCGGCAGAGCCTCTTTCCGAAAAGGCAAACGTCCGGCTCCTTCTCCCACAAGGAAGGGGCCAGCCCTGAAAGCTCTTGCAGGTCTTAACCGTCCCCGAACACCCTATCCACAGGCACAACAGCACTGGGCATCTGTGCTTAACCACTGATGGCATATCTCACGGCGCTCGCTCTCGGCAGAGCCTCTTTCCGAAAAGGCAAACGTCCGGCTCCTTCTCCCACAAGGAAGGGGCCAGCCCTGAAAGCTCTTGCTGGTCTTCACTGTCCCCGTGCACCCTACCCACAGGCACAACAGCACTGGGCATCTGGGCTTTCCCAGAGACTCAGCATCTCACGGCGCTCGTTCTCGGCAGAGCCTCTTTCCGAAAAGGCAAACGTCCGGCTCCTTCTCCCACAAGGAAGGGGCCAGCCCTGAAAGCTCTTGCTGGTCTTCACTGTCCCCGTGCACCCTACCCACAGGCACAACAGCACTGGGCATCTGTGCTTTCCGAGAGACTCAGCATCTCACGGCGCTCGTTCTCGGCAGAGCCTCTTTCCGAAAAGGCAAATGTCCGGCTCCTTCTCCCACAAGGAAGGGGCCAGCCCTGAAAGCTCTTGCTGGTCTTCACTGTCCCCGTGCACCCTACCCACAGGCACAACAGCACTGGGCATCTGTGCTTAACCACAGACGGCATATCTCACGGCGCTCGTTCTCGGCAGAGCCTCTTTCCGAAAAGGCAAACGTCCGGCTCCTTCTCCCACAAGGAAGGGGCCAGCCCTGAAAGCTCTTGCTGGTCTTCACTGGCCCCGTGCACCCTATCCACAGGCACAACAGCACTGGGCATCTGTGCTTAACCACAGACGGCATATCTCACGGCGCTCGTTCTCGGCAGAGCCTCTTTCCGAAAAGGCAAACGTCCGGCTCCTTCTCCCACAAGGAAGGGGCCAGCCCTGAAAGCTCTTGCTGGTCTTCACTGTCCCCGTGCACCCTATCCACAGGCACAACAGCACTGGGCATCTGTGCTTTCCCAGAGACTCAGCATCTCACGGCGCTCGTTCTCGGCAGAGCCTCTTTCCGAAAAGGCAAACGTCCGGCTCCTTCTCCCACAAGGAAGGGGCCAGCCCTGAAAGCTCTTGCTGGTCTTCACTGGCCCCGTGCACCCTACCCACAGGCACAACAGCACTGGGCATCTGTGCTTAACCACTGACGGCATATCTCACGGCGCTCGCTCTCGGCAGAGCCTCTTTCCGAAAAGGCAAACGTCCGGCTCCTTCTCCCACAAGGAAGGGGCCAGTCCTGAAAGCTCTTGCTGGTCTTCACTGTCCCCGTGCACCCTACCCACAGGCACAACAGCACTGGGCATCTGTGCTTAACCACAGACGGCATATCTCACGGCACTCGTTCTCGGCAGAGCCTCTTTCCGAAAAGGCAAACGTCTGGCTCCTCCTCCCACAAGGAAGGAGCCAGCCCTGAAAGCTCTTGCTGGTCTTCACTGTCCCCGTGCACCCTACCCACAGGCACAACAGCACTGGGCATCTGTGCTTTCCCAGAGACTCAGCATCTCACGGCGCTCGTTCTCGGCAGAGACTCTTTCCGAAAAGGCAAACGTCCGGCTCCTTCTCCCACAAGGAAGGGGCCAGCCCTGAAAGCTCTTGCTGGTCTTAACCGTCCCCAAACACCCTATCCACAGGCACAACAGCACTGGGCATCTGTGCTTAACCACAGACGGCATATCTCACGGCGCTCGTTCTCGGCAGAGCTTCTTTCTGAAAAGGCAAACGTCCGGCTCCTTCTCCCACAAGGAAGGGGCCAGCCCTGAAAGCTCTTGCTGGTCTTCACTGTCCCCGTGCACCCTACCCACAGGCACAACAGCAATGGGCATCTGTGCTTAACCACAGACGGCATATCTCACGGCGCTCGTTCTCGGCAGAGCCTCTTTCCGAAAAGGCAAACGTCCGGCTCCTTCTCCCACAAGGAAGGGGCCAGCCCTGAAAGCTCTTGCTGGTCTTCACTGTCCCCGTGCACCCTATCCACAGGCACAACAGCACTGGGCATCTGTGCTTAACCACAGACGACATATCTCACGGCGCTCGTTCTCGGCAGAGCCTCTTTCCGAAAAGGCAAACGTCCGGCTCCTTCTCCCACAAGGAAGGGGCCAGCCCTGAAAGCTCTTGCTGGTCTTCACTGTCCCCGTGCACCCTATCCACAGGCACAACAGCACTGGGCATCTGTGCTTAACCACAGACGGCATATCTCACGGCGCTCGTTCTCGGCAGAGCCTCTTTCCGAAAAGGCAAACGTCCGGCTCCTTCTCCCACAAGGAAGGGGCCAGCCCTGAAAGCTCTTGCTGGTCTTCACTGTCCCCGTGCACCCTACCCACAGGCACAACAGCACTGGGCATCTGTGCTTAACCACAGACGGCATATCTCACGGCGTTCGCTATCGGCAGAGCCTCTTTCCGAAAAGGCAAACGTCCGGCTCCTTCTCCCACAAGGAAGGGGCCAGCCCTGAAAGCTCTTGCTGGTCTTCACTGTCCCCGTGCACCCTACCCACAGGCACAACAGCACTGGGCATCTGTGCTTAACCACAGATGGCATATCTCATGGCGTTCGCTCTCGGCAGAGCCTCTTTCCGAAAAGGCAAACGTCCGGCTCCTTCTCCCACAAGGAAGGGGCCAGCCCTGAAAGCTCTTGCTGGTCTTCACTGTCCCCGTGCACCCTATCCACAGGCACAACAGCACTGGACATCTGTGCTTTCCCAGAGACTCAGCATCTCACGGCGCTCGTTCTCGGCAGAGCCTCCTTCCGAAAAGGCAAACGTCCGGCTCCTACTCCCACAAGGAAGGGGCCAGCCCTGAAAGCTCTTGCTGGTCTTCACTGTCCCCGTGCACCCTATCCACAGGCACAACAGCACTGGGCATCTGTGCTTAACCACAGACGGCATATCTCACGGCGCTCGTTCTCGGCAGAGCCTCTTTCCGAAAAGGCAAACGTCCGGCTCCTTCTCCCACAAGGAAGGGGCCAGCCCTGAAAGCTCTTGCTGGTCTTCACTGTCCCCGTGCACCCTACCCACAGGCACAACAGCAATGGGCATCTGTGCTTTCCCAGAGACTCAGCATCTCACGGCGCTCGTTCTCGGCAGAGCCTCTTTCCGAAAAGGCAAACGTCCGGCTCCTTCTCCCACAAGGAAGGGGCCAGCCCTGAAAGCTCTTGCAGGTCTTCACTGTCCCCAAACACCCTATCCACAGGCACAACAGCACTGGGCATCTGTGCTTAACCACAGACGGCATATGTCACGGCGTTCGCTATCGGCAGAGCCTCTTTCCGAAAAGGCAAACGTCCGGCTCCTTCTCCCACAAGGAAGGGGCCAGCCCTGAAAGCTCTTGCTGGTCTTCACTGTCCCCGTGCACCCTACCCACAGGCACAACAGCACTGGGCATCTGTGCTTTCCCAGAGACTCAGCATCTCACGGCGTTCGCACTCGGCAGAGACTCTTTCCGAAAAGGCAAACGTCCGGCTCCTTCTCCCACAAGGAAGGGGCCAGCCCTGAAAGCTCTTGCTGGTCTTCACTGTCCCCGTGCACCCTATCCACAGGCACAACAGCACTGGGCATCTGTGCTTAACCACAGACGGCATATCTCACGGCGCTCGTTCTCGGCAGAGCCTCTTTCCGAAAAGGCAAACGTCCGGCTCCTTCTCCCACAAGGAAGGGGCCAGCCCTGAAAGCTCTTGCTGGTCTTCACTGTCCCCGTGCACCCTACCCACAGGCACAACAGCACTGGGCATCTGTGCTTAACCACAGACGGCATATCTCATGGCGTTCGCTCTCGGCAGAGCCTCTTTCCGAAAAGGCAAACGTCCGGCTCCTTCTCCCACAAGGAAGGGGCCAGCCCTGAAAGCTCTTGCTGGTCTTCACTGTCCCCGTGCACCCTACCCACAGGCACAACAGCACTGGACGTCTGTGCTTTCCCAGAGACTCAGCATCTCACGGCGCTCGTTCTCGGCAGAGCCTCCTTCCGAAAAGGCAAACGTCCGGCTCCTACTCCCACAAGGAAGGGGCCAGCCCTGAAAGCTCTTGCTGGTCTTCACTGTCCCCGTGCACCCTATCCACAGGCACAACAGCACTGGGCATCTGTGCTTAACCACAGACGGCATATCTCACGGCGCTCGTTCTCGGCAGAGCCTCTTTCCGAAAAGGCAAACGTCCGGCTCCTTCTCCCACAAGGAAGGGGCCAGCCCTGAAAGCTCTTGCTGGTCTTCACTGTCCCCGTGCACCCTATCCACAGGCACAACAGCACTGGGCATCTGTGCTTAACCACAGACGGCATATCTCACGGCGCTCGTTCTCGGCAGAGCCTCTTTCCGAAAAGGCAAACGTCCGGCTCCTTCTCCCACAAGGAAGGGGCCAGCCCTGAAAGCTCTTGCTGGTCTTCACTGTCCCCGTGCACCCTATCCACAGGCACAACAGCACTGGGCATCTGTGCTTTCCCAGAGACTCAGCATCTCACGGCGCTCGTTCTCGGCAGAGCCTCTTTCCGAAAAGGCAAACGTCCGGCTCCTTCTCCCACAAGGAAGGGGCCAGCCCTGAAAGCTCTTGCTGGTCTTCACTGTCCCCGTGCACCCTACCCACAGGCACAACAGCACTGGGCATCTGTGCTTAACCACTGACGGCATATCTCACGGCGCTCGCTCTCGGCAGAGCCTCTTTCCGAAAAGGCAAACGTCCGGCTCCTTCTCCCACAAGGAAGGGGCCAGCCCTGAAAGCTCTTGCTGGTCTTCACTGGCCCCGTGCACCCTACCCACAGGCACAACAGCACTGGGCATCTGTGCTTAACCACTGACGGCATATCTCACGGCGCTCGCTCTCGGCAGAGCCTCTTTCCGAAAAGGCAAACGTCTGGCTCCTCCTCCCACAAGGAAGGAGCCAGCCCTGAAAGCTCTTGCTGGTCTTCACTGTCCCCGTGCACCCTACCCACAGGCACAACAGCACTGGGCATCTGTGCTTTCCCAGAGACTCAGCATCTCACGGCGCTCGTTCTCGGCAGAGCCTCTTTCCGAAAAGGCAAACGTCCGGCTCCTTCTCCCACAAGGAAGGGGCCAGCCCTGAAAGCTCTTGCAGGTCTTAACCGTCCCCGAACACCCTATCCACAGGCACAACAGCACTGGGCATCTGTGCTTAACCACTGATGGCATATCTCACGGCGCTCGCTCTCGGCAGAGCCTCTTTCCGAAAAGGCAAACGTCCGGCTCCTTCTCCCACAAGGAAGGGGCCAGCCCTGAAAGCTCTTGCTGGTCTTCACTGTCCCCGTGCACCCTACCCACAGGCACAACAGCACTGGGCATCTGTGCTTTCCCAGAGACTCAGCATCTCACGGCGCTCGTTCTCGGCAGAGCCTCTTTCCGAAAAGGCAAACGTCCGGCTCCTTCTCCCACAAGGAAGGGGCCAGCCCTGAAAGCTCTTGCTGGTCTTCACTGTCCCCGTGCACCCTACCCACAGGCACAACAGCACTGGGCATCTGTGCTTTCCGAGAGACTCAGCATCTCACGGCGCTCGTTCTCGGCAGAGCCTCTTTCCGAAAAGGCAAACGTCCGGCTCCTTCTCCCACAAGGAAGGGGCCAGCCCTGAAAGCTCTTGCTGGTCTTCACTGGCCCCGTGCACCCTATCCACAGGCACAACAGCACTGGGCATCTGTGCTTAACCACAGACGGCATATCTCACGGCGCTCGTTCTCGGCAGAGCCTCTTTCCGAAAAGGCAAACGTCCGGCTCCTTCTCCCACAAGGAAGGGGCCAGCCCTGAAAGCTCTTGCTGGTCTTCACTGTCCCCGTGCACCCTATCCACAGGCACAACAGCACTGGGCATCTGTGCTTTCCCAGAGACTCAGCATCTCACGGCGCTCGTTCTCGGCAGAGCCTCTTTCCGAAAAGGCAAACGTCCGGCTCCTTCTCCCACAAGGAAGGGGCCAGCCCTGAAAGCTCTTGCTGGTCTTCACTGGCCCCGTGCACCCTACCCACAGGCACAACAGCACTGGGCATCTGTGGTTAACCACTGACGGCATATCTCACGGCGCTCGCTCTCGGCAGAGCCTCTTTCCGAAAAGGCAAACGTCCGGCTCCTTCTCCCACAAGGAAGGGGCCAGCCCTGAAAGCTCTTGCTGGTCTTCACTGTCCCCGTGCACCCTACCCACAGGCACAACAGCACTGGGCATCTGTGCTTAACCACAGACGGCATATCTCACGGCACTCGTTCTCGGCAGAGCCTCTTTCCGAAAAGGCAAACGTCTGGCTCCTCATCCCACAAGGAAGGAGCCAGCCCTGAAAGCTCTTGCTGGTCTTCACTGTCCCCGTGCACCCTACCCACAGGCACAACAGCACTGGGCATCTGTGCTTTCCCAGAGACTCAGCATCTCACGGCGCTCGTTCTCGGCAGAGCCTCTTTCCGAAAAGGCAAACGTCCGGCTCCTTCTCCCACAAGGAAGGGGCCAGCCCTGAAAGCTCTTGCTGGTCTTAACCGTCCCCGTGCACCCTATCCACAGGCACAACAGCACTGGGCATCTGTGCTTAACCACAGACGGCATATCTCACGGCGCTCGTTCTCGGCAGAGCTTCTTTCCGAAAAGGCAAACGTCCGGCTCCTTCTCCCACAAGGAAGGGGCCAGCCCTGAAAGCTCTTGCTGGTCTTCACTGTCCCCGTGCACCCTACCCACAGGCACAACAGCAATGGGCATCTGTGCTTAACCACAGACGGCATATCTCACGGCGCTCGTTCTCGGCAGAGCCTCTTTCCGAAAAGGCAAACGTCCGGCTCCTTCTCCCACAAGGAAGGGGCCAGCCCTGAAAGCTCTTGCTGGTCTTCACTGTCCCCGTGCACCCTATCCACAGGCACAACAGCACTGGGCATCTGTGCTTTCCCAGAGACTCAGCATCTCACGGCGCTCGTTCTCGGCAGAGCCTCCTTCCGAAAAGGCAAACGTCCGGCTCCTACTCCCACAAGGAAGGGGCCAGACCTGAAATCTCTTGCTGGTCTTCACTGTCCCCGTGCACCCTAACCACAGGCACAACAGCACTGGGCATCTGTGCTTAACCACAGACGGCATATCTCACGGCGCTCGTTCTCGGCAGAGCCTCTTTCCGAAAAGGCAAACGTCCGGCTCCTTCTCCCACAAGGAAGGGGCCAGCCCTGAAAGCTCTTGCTGGTCTTCACTGGCCCCGTGCACCCTATCCACAGGCACAACAGCACTGGGCATCTGTGCTTTCCCAGAGACTCAGCATCTCACGGCGCTCGTTCTCGGCAGAGCCTCTTTCCGAAAAGGCAAACGTCCGGCTCCTTCTCCCACAAGGAAGGGGCCAGCCCTGAAAGCTCTTGCAGGTCTTAACCGTCCCCGAACACCCTATCCACAGGCACAACAGCAATGGGCATCTGTGCTTAACCACAGACGACATATGTCACGGCGTTCGCTATCGGCAGAGCCTCTTTCCGAAAAGGCAAACGTCCGGCTCCTTCTCCCACAAGGAAGGGGCCAGCCCTGAAAGCTCTTGCTGGTCTTCACTGTCCCCGTGCACCCTACCCACAGGCACAACAGCACTGGGCATCTGTGCTTTCCCAGAGACTCAGCATCTCACGGCGCTCGTTCTCGGCAGAGCCTCTTTCCGAAAAGGCAAACGTCCGGCTCCTTCTCCCACAAGGAAGGGGCCAGCCCTGAAAGCTCTTGCTGGTCTTCACTGGCCCCGTGCACCCTACCCACAGGCACAACAGCACTGGGCATCTGTGCTTAACCTCAGACGGCATATCTCACGGCGCTCGTTCTCGGCAGAGCCTCTTTCCGAAAAGGCAAACGTCCGGCTCCTTCTCCCACAAGGAAGGGGCCAGCCCTGAAAGCTCTTGCTGGTCTTCACTGTCCCCGTGCAACCTACCCACAGGCACAACAGCACTGGGCATCTGTGCTTAACCACAGACAGCATATCTCACGGCGCTCGTTCTCGGCAGAGCCTCTTTCCGAAAAGGCAAACGTCCGGCTCCTTCTCCCACAAGGAAGGGGCCAGCCCTGAAAGCTCTTGCTGGTCTTCACTGGCCCCGTGCACCCTACCCACAGGCACAACAGCACTGGGCATCTGTGCTTAACCACTGACGGCATATGTCACAGCGTTCGCTATCGGCAGAGCCTCTTTCCGAAAAGGCAAACGTCCGGCTCCTTCTCCCACAAGGAAGGGGCCAGCCCTGAAAGCTCTTGCTGGTCTTCACTGGCCCCGTGCACCCTACCCACAGGCACAACAGCACTGGGCATCTGTGCTTTCCCAGAGACTCAGCATCTCACGGCGCTCGTTCTCGGCAGAGCCTCTTTCCGAAAAGGCAAACGTCCGGCTCCTTCTCCCACAAGGAAGGGGCCAGTCCTGAAAGCTCTTTCTGGTCTTCACTGGCCCCGTGCAACCTACCCACAGGCACAACAGCACTGGGCATCTGTGCTTTCCCAGAGACTCAGCATCTCACGGCGCTCGTTCTCGGCAGAGCCTCTTTCCGAAAAGGCAAACGTCCGGCTCCTTCTCCCACAAGGAAGGGGCCAGCCCTGAAAGCTCTTGCTGGTCTTCACTGTCCCCGTGCACCCTACCCACAGGCACAACAGCAATGGGCATCTGTGCTTTCCCAGAGACTCAGCATCTCACGGTGCTCGTTCTCGGCAGAGCCTCTTTCTGAAAAGGCAAACGTCCGGCTCCTTCTCCCACAAGGAAGGGGCCAGCCCTGAAAGCTCTTGCTGGTCTTCACTGGCCCCGTGCACCCTACCCACAGGCACAACAGCACTGGGCATCTGTGCTTAACCACAGACGGCATATCTCACGGCGCTCGTTCTCGGCAGAGCCTCTTTCCGAAAAGGCAAACGTCCGGCTCCTTCTCCCACAAGGAAGGGGCCAGCCCTGAAAGCTCTTGCTGGTCTTCACTGTCCCCGTGCAACCTACCCACAGGCACAACAGCACTGGGCATCTGTGCTTTCCCAGAGACTCAGCATCTCACGGCGCTCGTTCTCGGCAGAGCCTCTTTCCGAAAAGGCAAACGTCCGGCTCCTTCTCCCACAAGGAAGGGGCCAGCCCTGAAAGCTCTTGCTGGTCTTCACTGGCCCCGTGCACCCTACCCACAGGCACAACAGCACTGGGCATCTGTGCTTAACCACTGACGGCATATCTCACGGCGCTCGCTCTCGGCAGAGCCTCTTTCCGAAAAGGCAAACGTCCGGCTCCTTCTCCCACAAGGAAGGGGCCAGTCCTGAAAGCTCTTGCTGGTCTTCACTGTCCCCGTGCACCCTACCCACAGGCACAACAGCACTGGGCATCTGTGCTTAACCACAGACGGCATATCTCACGGCACTCGTTCTCGGCAGAGCCTCTTTCCGAAAAGGCAAACGTCTGGCTCCTCCTCCCACAAGGAAGGAGCCAGCCCTGAAAGCTCTTGCTGGTCTTCACTGTCCCCGTGCACCCTACCCACAGGCACAACAGCACTGGGCATCTGTGCTTTCCCAGAGACTCAGCATCTCACGGCGCTCGTTCTCGGCAGAGCCTCTTTCCGAAAAGGCAAACGTCCGGCTCCTTCTCCCACAAGGAAGGGGCCAGCCCTGAAAGCTCTTGCTGGTCTTAACCGTCCCCAAACACCCTATCCACAGGCACAACAGCACTGGGCATCTGTGCTTAACCACAGACGGCATATCTCACGGCGCTCGTTCTCGGCAGAGCTTCTTTCTGAAAAGGCAAACGTCCGGCTCCTTCTCCCACAAGGAAGGGGCCAGCCCTGAAAGCTCTTGCTGGTCTTCACTGTCCCCGTGCACCCTACCCACAGGCACAACAGCAATGGGCATCTGTGCTTAACCACAGACGGCATATCTCACGGCGCTCGTTCTCGGCAGAGCCTCTTTCCGAAAAGGCAAACGTCCGGCTCCTTCTCCCACAAGGAAGGGGCCAGCCCTGAAAGCTCTTGCTGGTCTTCACTGTCCCCGTGCAACCTACCCACAGGCACAACAGCACTGGGCATCTGTGCTTAACCACAGACGACATATCTAACGGCGCTCGTTCTCGGCAGAGCCTCTTTCCGAAAAGGCAAACGTCCGGCTCCTTCTCCCACAAGGAAGGGGCCAGCCCTGAAAGCTCTTGCTGGTCTTCACTGTCCCCGTGCACCCTATCCACAGGCACAACAGCACTGGGCATCTGTGCTTAACCACAGACGGCATATCTCACGGCGCTCGTTCTCGGCAGAGACTCTTTCCGAAAAGGCAAACGTCCGGCTCCTTCTCCCACAAGGAAGGGGCCAGCCCTGAAAGCTCTTGCTGGTCTTCACTGTCCCCGTGCACCCTACCCACAGGCACAACAGCACTGGGCATCTGTGCTTAACCACAGACGGCATATCTCACGGCGTTCGCTATCGGCAGAGCCTCTTTCCGAAAAGGCAAACGTCCGGCTCCTTCTCCCACAAGGAAGGGGCCAGCCCTGAAAGCTCTTGCTGGTCTTCACTGTCCCCGTGCACCCTATGCATAGGCACAACAGCACTGGGCATCTGTGCTTAACCACAGATGGCATATCTCATGGCGTTCGCTCTCGGCAGAGCCTCTTTCCGAAAAGGCAAACGTCCGGCTCCTTCTCCCACAAGGAAGGGGCCAGCCCTGAAAGCTCTTGCTGGTCTTCACTGTCCCCGTGCACCCTATCCACAGGCACAACAGCACTGGACATCTGTGCTTTCCCAGAGACTCAGCATCTCACGGCGCTCGTTCTCGGCAGAGCCTCCTTCCGAAAAGGCAAACGTCCGGCTCCTACTCCCACAAGGAAGGGGCCAGCCCTGAAAGCTCTTGCTGGTCTTCACTGTCCCCGTGCACCCTATCCACAGGCACAACAGCACTGGGCATCTGTGCTTAACCACAGACGGCATATCTCACGGCGCTCGTTCTCGGCAGAGCCTCTTTCCGAAAAGGCAAACGTCCGGCTCCTTCTCCCACAAGGAAGGGGCCAGCCCTGAAAGCTCTTGCTGGTCTTCACTGTCCCCGTGCACCCTACCCACAGGCACAACAGCACTGGGCATCTGTGCTTTCCCAGAGACTCAGCATCTCACGGCGCTCGTTCTCGGCAGAGCCTCTTTCCGAAAAGGCAAACGTCCGGCTCCTTCTCCCACAAGGAAGGGGCCAGCCCTGAAAGCTCTTGCAGGTCTTCACTGTCCCCAAACACCCTATCCACAGGCACAACAGCACTGGGCATCTGTGCTTAACCACAGACGGCATATGTCACGGCTTTCGCTATCGGCAGAGCCTCTTTCCGAAAAGGCAAACGTCCGGCTCCTTCTCCCACAAGGAAGGGGCCAGCCCTGAAAGCTCTTGCTGGTCTTCACTGTCCCCGTGCACCCTACCCACAGGCACAACAGCAATGGGCATCTGTGCTTTCCCAGAGACTCAGCATCTCACGGCGTTCGCACTCGGCAGAGACTCTTTCCGAAAAGGCAAACGTCCGGCTCCTTCTCCCACAAGGAAGGGGCCAGCCCTGAAAGCTCTTGCTGGTCTTCACTGTCCCCGTGCACCCTATCCACAGGCACAACAGCACTGGGCATCTGTGCTTAACCACAGACGGCATATCTCACGGCGCTCGTTCTCGGCAGAGCCTCTTTCCGAAAAGGCAAACGTCCGGCTCCTTCTCCCACAAGGAAGGGGCCAGCCCTGAAAGCTCTTGCTGGTCTTCACTGTCCCCGTGCACCCTACCCGCAGGCACAACAGCACTGGGCATCTGTGCTTTCCCAGAGACTCAGCATCTCACGGCGCTCGTTCTCGGCAGAGCCTCTTTCCGAAAAGGCAAACGTCCGGCTCCTTCTCCCACAAGGAAGGGGCCAGCCCTGAAAGCTCTTGCTGGTCTTAACCGTCCCCAAACACCCTATCCACAGGCACAACAGCACTGGGCATCTGTGCTTAACCACAGACGGCATATCTCACGGCGCTCGTTCTCGGCAGAGCTTCTTTCTGAAAAGGCAAACGTCCGGCTCCTTCTCCCACAAGGAAGGGGCCAGCCCTGAAAGCTCTTGCTGGTCTTCACTGTCCCCGTGCACCCTACCCACAGGCACAACAGCACTGGGCATCTGTGCTTATCCTCAGACGGCATATCTCACGGCGCTCGTTCTCGGCAGAGCCTCTTTCCGAAAAGGCAAACGTCCGGCTCCTTCTCCCACAAGGAAGGGGCCAGCCCTGAAAGCTCTTGCTGGTCTTCACTGGCCCCGTGCAACCTACCCACAGGCACAACAGCACTGGGCATCTGTGCTTAACCACAGACGACATATCTAACGGCGCTCGTTCTCGGCAGAGCCTCTTTCCGAAAAGGCAAACGTCCGGCTCCTTCTCCCACAAGGAAGGGGCCAGCCCTGAAAGCTCTTGCTGGTCTTCACTGTCCCCGTGCACCCTATCCACAGGCACAACAGCACTGGGCATCTGTGCTTAACCACAGACGGCATATCTCACGGCGCTCGTTCTCGGCAGAGACTCTTTCCGAAAAGGCAAACGTCCGGCTCCTTCTCCCACAAGGAAGGGGCCAGCCCTGAAAGCTCTTGCTGGTCTTCACTGTCCCCGTGCACCCTACCCACAGGCACAACAGCACTGGGCATCTGTGCTTAACCACAGACGGCATATCTCACGGCGTTCGCTATCGGCAGAGCCTCTTTCCGAAAAGGCAAACGTCCGGCTCCTTCTCCCACAAGGAAGGGGCCAGCCCTGAAAGCTCTTGCTGGTCTTCACTGTCCCCGTGCACCCTATGCATAGGCACAACAGCACTGGGCATCTGTGCTTAACCACAGATGGCATATCTCATGGCGTTCGCTCTCGGCAGACCCTCTTTCCGAAAAGGCAAACGTCCGGCTCCTTCTCCCACAAGGAAGGGGCCAGCCCTGAAAGCTCTTGCTGGTCTTCACTGTCCCCGTGCACCCTATCCACAGGCACAACAGCACTGGACATCTGTGCTTTCCCAGAGACTCAGCATCTCACGGCGCTCGTTCTCGGCAGAGCCTCCTTCCGAAAAGGCAAACGTCCGGCTCCTACTCCCACAAGGAAGGGGCCAGCCCTGAAAGCTCTTGCTGGTCTTCACTGTCCCCGTGCACCCTATCCACAGGCACAACAGCACTGGGCATCTGTGCTTAACCACAGACGGCATATCTCACGGCGCTCGTTCTCGGCAGAGCCTCTTTCCGAAAAGGCAAACGTCCGGCTCCTTCTCCCACAAGGAAGGGGCCAGCCCTGAAAGCTCTTGCTGGTCTTCACTGTCCCCGTGCACCCTACCCACAGGCACAACAGCACTGGGCATCTGTGCTTTCCCAGAGACTCAGCATCTCACGGCGCTCGTTCTCGGCAGAGCCTCTTTCCGAAAAGGCAAACGTCCGGCTCCTTCTCCCACAAGGAAGGGGCCAGCCCTGAAAGCTCTTGCAGGTCTTCACTGTCCCCAAACACCCTATCCACAGGCACAACAGCACTGGGCATCTGTGCTTAACCACAGACGGCATATGTCACGGCGTTCGCTATCGGCAGAGCCTCTTTCCGAAAAGGCAAACGTCCGGCTCCTTCTCCCACAAGGAAGGGGCCAGCCCTGAAAGCTCTTGCTGGTCTTCACTGTCCCCGTGCACCCTACCCACAGGCACAACAGCACTGGGCATCTGTGCTTTCCCAGAGACTCAGCATCTCACGGCGTTCGCACTCGGCAGAGACTCTTTCCGAAAAGGCAAACGTCCGGCTCCTTCTCCCACAAGGAAGGGGCCAGCCCTGAAAGCTCTTGCTGGTCTTCACTGTCCCCGTGCACCCTATCCACAGGCACAACAGCACTGGGCATCTGTGCTTAACCACAGACGGCATATCTCACGGCGCTCGTTCTCGGCAGAGCCTCTTTCCGAAAAGGCAAACGTCCGGCTCCTTCTCCCACAAGGAAGGGGCCAGCCCTGAAAGCTCTTGCTGGTCTTCACTGTCCCCGTGCACCCTACCCACAGGCACAACAGCACTGGGCATCTGTGCTTAACCACAGACGGCATATCTCATGGCGTTCGCTCTCGGCAGAGCCTCTTTCCGAAAAGGCAAACGTCCGGCTCCTTCTCCCACAAGGAAGGGGCCAGCCCTGAAAGCTCTTGCTGGTCTTCACTGTCCCCGTGCACCCTACCCACAGGCACAACAGCACTGGACGTCTGTGCTTTCCCAGAGACTCAGCATCTCACGGCGCTCGTTCTCGGCAGAGCCTCCTTCCGAAAAGGCAAACGTCCGGCTCCTACTCCCACAAGGAAGGGGCCAGCCCTGAAAGCTCTTGCTGGTCTTCACTGTCCCCGTGCACCCTATCCACAGGCACAACAGCACTGGGCATCTGTGCTTAACCACAGACGGCATATCTCACGGCGCTCGTTCTCAGCAGAGCCTCTTTCCGAAAAGGCAAACGTCCGGCTCCTTCTCCCACAAGGAAGGGGCCAGCCCTGAAAGCTCTTGCTGGTCTTCACTGTCCCCGTGCACCCTACCCACAGGCACAACAGCACTGGGCATCTGTGCTTTCCCAGAGACTCAGCATCTCACGGCGCTCGTTCTCGGCAGAGCCTCTTTCCGAAAAGGCAAACGTCCGGCTCCTTCTCCCACAAGGAAGGGGCCAGCCCTGAAAGCTCTTGCAGGTCTTCACTGTCCCCAAACACCCTATCCACAGGCACAACAGCACTGGGCATCTGTGCTTAACCACAGACGGCATATGTCACGGCGTTCGCTATCGGCAGAGCCTCTTTCCGAAAAGGCAAACGTCCGGCTCCTTCTCCCACAAGGAAGGGGCCAGCCCTGAAAGCTCTTGCTGGTCTTCACTGTCCCCGTGCACCCTACCCACAGGCACAACAGCACTGGGCATCTGTGCTTTCCCAGAGACTCAGCATCTCACGGCGCTCGTTCTCGGCAGAGCCTCTTTCCGAAAAGGCAAACGTCCGGCTCCTTCTCCCACAAGGAAGGGGCCAGCCCTGAAAGCTCTTGCAGGTCTTCACTGTCCCCAAACACCCTATCCACAGGCACAACAGCACTGGGCATCTGTGCTTAACCACAGACGGCATATGTCACGGCGTTCGCTATCGGCAGAGCCTCTTTCCGAAAAGGCAAACGTCCGGCTCCTTCTCCCACAAGGAAGGGGCCAGCCCTGAAAGCTCTTGCTGGTCTTCACTGTCCCCGTGCACCCTACCCACAGGCACAACAGCACTGGGCATCTGTGCTTTCCCAGAGACTCAGCATCTCACGGCGTTCGCACTCGGCAGAGACTCTTTCCGAAAAGGCAAACGTCCGGCTCCTTCTCCCACAAGGAAGGGGCCAGCCCTGAAAGCTCTTGCTGGTCTTAACCGTCCCCGAACACCCTATCCACAGGCACAACAGCACTGGGCATCTGTGCTTAACCACAGACGGCATATCTCACAGCGTTCGCTATCGGCAGAGCCTCTTTCCGAAAAGGCAAACGTCCGGCTCCTTCTCCCACAAGGAAGGGGCCAGCCCTGAAAGCTCTTGCTGGTCTTCACTGGCCCCGTGCACCCTATGCATAGGCACAACAGCACTGGGCATCTGTGCTTAACCACAGACGGCATATCTCACGGCGCTCGTTCTCGGCAGAGCCTCTTTCCGAAAAGGCAAACGTCCGGCTCCTTCTCCCACAAGGAAGGGGCCAGCCCTGAAAGCTCTTGCTGGTCTTCACTGTCCCCGTGCACCCTATCCACAGGCACAACAGCACTGGGCATCTGTGCTTAACCACAGACGGCATATCTCACGGCGCTCGTTCTCGGCAGAGCCTCTTTCCGAAAAGGCAAACGTCCGGCTCCTTCTCCCACAAGGAAGGGGCCAGTCCTGAAAGCTATTGCTGGTCTTAACCGTCCCCGTGCACCCTACCCACAGGCACAACAGCACTGGGCATCTGTGCTTAACCACAGATGGCATATTCTATGGCGTTCGTTCTCGGCAGAGCCTCTTTCCGAAAAGGCAAACGTCCGGCTCCTTCTCCCACAAGGAAGGGGCCAGCCCTGAAAGCTCTTGCTGGTCTTCACTGTCCCCGTGCACCCTACCCACAGGCACAACAGCACTGGGCATCTGTGCTTAACCACAGACGGCATATCTCACGGCGTTCGCTATCGGCAGAGCCTCTTTCCGAAAAGGCAAACGTCCGGCTCCTTCTCCCACAAGGAAGGGGCCAGCCCTGAAAGCTCTTGCTGGTCTTCACTGTCCCCGTGCACCCTATGCATAGGCACAACAGCACTGGGCATCTGTGCTTAACCACAGATGGCATATCTCATGGCGTTCGCTCTCGGCAGAGCCTCTTTCCGAAAAGGCAAACGTCCGGCTCCTTCTCCCACAAGGAAGGGGCCAGCCCTGAAAGCTCTTGCTGGTCTTCACTGTCCCCGTGCACCCTATCCACAGGCACAACAGCACTGGACATCTGTGCTTTCCCAGAGACTCAGCATCTCACGGCGCTCGTTCTCGGCAGAGCCTCTTTCCGAAAAGGCAAACGTCCGGCTCCTACTCCCACAAGGAAGGGGCCAGCCCTGAAAGCTCTTGCTGGTCTTCACTGTCCCCGTGCACCCTATCCACAGGCACAACAGCACTGGGCATCTGTGCTTAACCACAGACGGCATATCTCACGGCGCTCGTTCTCGGCAGAGCCTCTTTCCGAAAAGGCAAACGTCCGGCTCCTTCTCCCACAAGGAAGGGGCCAGCCCTGAAAGCTCTTGCTGGTCTTCACTGGCCCCGTGCACCCTACCCACAGGCACAACAGCACTGGGCATCTGTGCTTTCCCAGAGACTCAGCATCTCACGGCGCTCGTTCTCGGCAGAGCCTCTTTCCGAAAAGGCAAACGTCCGGCTCCTTCTCCCACAAGGAAGGGGCCAGCCCTGAAAGCTCTTGCAGGTCTTCACTGTCCCCAAACACCCTATCCACAGGCACAACAGCACTGGGCATCTGTGCTTAACCACAGACGGCATATGTCACGGCGTTCGCTATCGGCAGAGCCTCTTTCCGAAAAGGCAAACGTCCGGCTCCTTCTCCCACAAGGAAGGGGCCAGCCCTGAAAGCTCTTGCTGGTCTTCACTGTCCCCGTGCACCCTACCCACAGGCACAACAGCACTGGGCATCTGTGCTTTCCCAGAGACTCAGCATCTCACGGCGTTCGCACTCGGCAGAGACTCTTTCCGAAAAGGCAAACGTCCGGCTCCTTCTCCCACAAGGAAGGGGCCAGCCCTGAAAGCTCTTGCTGGTCTTCACTGTCCCCGTGCACCCTATCCACAGGCACAACAGCACTGGGCATCTGTGCTTAACCACAGACGGCATATCTCACGGCGCTCGTTCTCGGCAGAGCCTCTTTCCGAAAAGGCAAACGTCCGGCTCCTTCTCCCACAAGGAAGGGGCCAGCCCTGAAAGCTCTTGCTGGTCTTCACTGTCCCCGTGCACCCTACCCACAGGCACAACAGCACTGGGCATCTGTGCTTAACCACAGACGGCATATCTCATGGCGTTCGCTCTCGGCAGAGCCTCTTTCCGAAAAGGCAAACGTCCGGCTCCTTCTCCCACAAGGAAGGGGCCAGCCCTGAAAGCTCTTGCTGGTCTTCACTGTCCCCGTGCACCCTACCCACAGGCACAACAGCACTGGACGTCTGTGCTTTCCCAGAGACTCAGCATCTCACGGCGCTCGTTCTCGGCAGAGCCTCCTTCCGAAAAGGCAAACGTCCGGCTCCTACTCCCACAAGGAAGGGGCCAGCCCTGAAAGCTCTTGCTGGTCTTCACTGTCCCCGTGCACCCTATCCACAGGCACAACAGCACTGGGCATCTGTGCTTAACCACAGACGGCATATCTCACGGCGCTCGTTCTCGGCAGAGCCTCTTTCCGAAAAGGCAAACGTCCGGCTCCTTCTCCCACAAGGAAGGGGCCAGCCCTGAAAGCTCTTGCTGGTCTTCACTGTCCCCGTGCACCCTACCCACAGGCACAACAGCACTGGGCATCTGTGCTTTCCCAGAGACTCAGCATCTCACGGCGCTCGTTCTCGGCAGAGCCTCTTTCCGAAAAGGCAAACGTCCGGCTCCTTCTCCCACAAGGAAGGGGCCAGCCCTGAAAGCTCTTGCTGGTCTTCACTGTCCCCAAACACCCTATCCACAGGCACAACAGCACTGGGCATCTGTGCTTAACCACAGACGGCATATGTCACGGCGTTCGCTATCGGCAGAGCCTCTTTCCGAAAAGGCAAACGTCCGGCTCCTTCTCCCACAAGGAAGGGGCCAGCCCTGAAAGCTCTTGCTGGTCTTCACTGTCCCCGTGCACCCTACCCACAGGCACAACAGCACTGGGCATCTGTGGTTTCCCAGAGACTCAGCATCTCACGGCGTTCGCACTCGGCAGAGCCTCTTTCCGAAAAGGCAAACGTCCGGCTCCTTCTCCCACAAGGAAGGGGCCAGCCCTGAAAGCTCTTGCTGGTCTTCACTGGCCCCGTGCACCCTATCCACAGGCACAACAGCACTGGGCATCTGTGCTTTCCCAGAGACTCAGCATCTCACGGCGCTCGTTCTCGGCAGAGCCTCTTTCCGAAAAGGCAAACGTCCGGCTCCTTCTCCCACAAGGAAGGGGCCAGCCCTGAAAGCTCTTGCTGGTCTTCACTGTCCCCGTGCACCCTACCCACAGGCACAACAGCACTGGGCATCTGTGCTTATCCTCAGACGGCATATCTCACGGCGCTCGTTCTCGGCAGAGCCTCTTTCCGAAAAGGCAAACGTCCGGCTCCTTCTCCCACAAGGAAGGGGCCAGCCCTGAAAGCTCTTGCTGGTCTTCACTGTCCCCGTGCGCCCTACCCACAGGCACAACAGCACTGGGCATCTGTGCTTAACCACAGACGGCATATCTCACGGCGTTCGGTATCGGCAGAGCCTCTTTCCGAAAAGGCAAACGTCCGGCTCCTTCTCCCACAAGGAAGGGGCCAGCCCTGAAAGCTCTTGCTGGTCTTAACCGTCCCCGAACACCCTATCCACAGGCACAACAGCACTGGGCATCTGTGCTTAACCACAGACGGCATATCTCACAGCGTTCGCTATCGGCAGAGCCTCTTTCCGAAAAGGCAAACGTCCGGCTCCTTCTCCCACAAGGAAGGGGCCAGCCCTGAAAGCTCTTGCTGGTCTTCACTGGCCCCGTGCACCCTATGCATAGGCACAACAGCACTGGGCATCTGTGCTTAACCACAGACGGCATATCTCACGGCGCTCGTTCTCGGCAGAGCCTCTTTCCGAAAAGGCAAACGTCCGGCTCCTTCTCCCACAAGGAAGGGGCCAGCCCTGAAAGCTCTTGCTGGTCTTCACTGTCCCCGTGCACCCTATCCACAGGCACAACAGCACTGGGCATCTGTGCTTAACCACAGACGGCATATCTCACGGCGCTCGTTCTCGACAGAGCCTCTTTCCGAAAAGGCAAACGTCCGGCTCCTTCTCCCACAAGGAAGGGGCCAGTCCTGAAAGCTATTGCTGGTCTTAACCGTCCCCGTGCACCCTACCCACAGGCACAACAGCACTGGCATCTGTGCTTAACCACAGATGGCATATTCTATGGCGTTCGTTCTCGGCAGAGCCTCTTTCCGAAAAGGCAAACGTCCGGCTCCTTCTCCCACAAGGAAGGGGCCAGCCCTGAAAGCTCTTGCTGGTCTTCACTGTCCCCGTGCACCCTATCCACAGGCACAACAGCACTGGGCATCTGTGCTTTCCCAGAGACTCAGCATCTCACGGCGCTCGTTCTCGGCAGAGCCTCCTTCCGAAAAGGCAAACGTCCGGCTCCTACTCCCACAAGGAAGGGGCCAGCCCTGAAAGCTCTTGCTGGTCTTCACTGTCCCCGTGCACCCTATCCACAGGCACAACAGCACTGGGCATCTGTGCTTAACCACAGACGGCATATCTCACGGCGCTCGTTCTCGGCAGAGCCTCTTTCCGAAAAGGCAAACGTCCGGCTCCTTCTCCCACAAGGAAGGGGCCAGCCCTGAAAGCTCTTGCTGGTCTTCACTGTCCCCGTGCACCCTACCCACAGGCACAACAGCACTGGGCATCTGTGCTTTCCCAGAGACTCAGCATCTCACGGCGTTCGCACTCGGCAGAGACTCTTTCCGAAAAGGCAAACGTCCGGCTCCTTCTCCCACAAGGAAGGGGCCAGCCCTGAAAGCTCTTGCTGGTCTTCACTGTCCCCGTGCACCCTATCCACAGGCACAACAGCACTGGGCATCTGTGCTTAACCACAGACGGCATATCTCACGGCGCTCGTTCTCGGCAGAGCCTCTTTCCGAAAAGGCAAACGTCCGGCTCCTTCTCCCACAAGGAAGGGGCCAGCCCTGAAAGCTCTTGCTGGTCTTCACTGTCCCCGTGCACCCTACCCACAGGCACAACAGCACTGGGCATCTGTGCTTAACCACAGACGGCATATCTCATGGCGTTCGCTCTCGGCAGAGCCTCTTTCCGAAAAGGCAAACGTCCGGCTCCTTCTCCCACAAGGAAGGGGCCAGCCCTGAAAGCTCTTGCTGGTCTTCACTGTCCCCGTGCACCCTACCCACAGGCACAACAGCACTGGACGTCTGTGCTTTCCCAGAGACTCAGCATCTCACGGCGCTCGTTCTCGGCAGAGCCTCCTTCCGAAAAGGCAAACGTCCGGCTCCTACTCCCACAAGGAAGGGGCCAGCCCTGAAAGCTCTTGCTGGTCTTCACTGTCCCCGTGCACCCTATCCACAGGCACAACAGCACTGGGCATCTGTGCTTAACCACAGACGGCATATCTCACGGCGCTCGTTCTCGGCAGAGCCTCTTTCCGAAAAGGCAAACGTCCGGCTCCTTCTCCCACAAGGAAGGGGCCAGCCCTGAAAGCTCTTGCTGGTCTTCACTGTCCCCGTGCACCCTACCCACAGGCACAACAGCACTGGGCATCTGTGCTTTCCCAGAGACTCAGCATCTCACGGCGCTCGTTCTCGGCAGAGCCTCTTTCCGAAAAGGCAAACGTCCGGCTCCTTCTCCCACAAGGAAGGGGCCAGCCCTGAAAGCTCTTGCAGGTCTTCACTGTCCCCAAACACCCTATCCACAGGCACAACAGCACTGGGCATCTGTGCTTAACCACAGACGGCATATCTCACGGCGTTCGCTATCGGCAGAGCCTCTTTCCGAAAAGGCAAACGTCCGGCTCCTTCTCCCACAAGGAAGGGGCCAGCCCTGAAAGCTCTTGCTGGTCTTCACTGTCCCCGTGCACCCTACCCACAGGCACAACAGCACTGGGCATCTGTGCTTTCCCAGAGACTCAGCATCTCACGGCGTTCGCACTCGGCAGAGACTCTTTCCGAAAAGGCAAACGTCCGGCTCCTTCTCCCACAAGGAAGGGGCCAGCCCTGAAAGCTCTTGCTGGTCTTCACTGTCCCCGTGCACCCTACCCACAGGCACAACAGCACTGGGCATCTGTGCTTATCCTCAGACGGCATATCTCACGGCGCTCGTTCTCGGCAGAGCCTCTTTCCGAAAAGGCAAACGTCCGGCTCCTTCTCCCACAAGGAAGGGGCCAGCCCTGAAAGCTCTTGCTGGTCTTCACTGTCCCCGTGCGCCCTACCCACAGGCACAACAGCACTGGGCATCTGTGCTTAACCACAGACGGCATATCTCACGGCGTTCGCTATCGGCAGAGCCTCTTTCCGAAAAGGCAAACGTCCGGCTCCTTCTCCCACAAGGAAGGGGCCAGCCCTGAAAGCTCTTGCTGGTCTTCACTGGCCCCGTGCACCCTATGCATAGGCACAACAGCACTGGGCATCTGTGCTTAACCACAGACGGCATATCTCACGGCGCTCGTTCTCGGCAGAGCCTCTTTCCGAAAAGGCAAACGTCCGGCTCCTTCTCCCACAAGGAAGGGGCCAGCCCTGAAAGCTCTTGCTGGTCTTCACTGTCCCCGTGCACCCTATCCACAGGCACAACAGCACTGGGCATCTGTGCTTAACCACAGACGGCATATCTCACGGCGCTCGTTCTCGGCAGAGCCTCTTTCCGAAAAGGCAAACGTCCGGCTCCTTCTCCCACAAGGAAGGGGCCAGCCCTGAAAGCTCTTGCTGGTCTTAACCGTCCCCGTGCACCCTACCCACAGGCACAACAGCACTGGGCATCTGTGCTTAACCTCAGACGGCATATCTCACGGCGCTCGTTCTTGGCAGAGCCTCTTTCCGAAAAGGCAAACGTCCGGCTCCTTCTCCCACAAGGAAGGGGCCAGCCCTGAAAGCTCTTGCTGGTCTTCACTGTCCCCGTGCACCCTATCCACAGGCACAACAGCACTGGGCATCTGTGCTTTCCCAGAGACTCAGCATCTCACGGCGCTCGTTCTCGGCAGAGCCTCCTTCCGAAAAGGCAAACGTCCGGCTCCTACTCCCACAAGGAAGGGGCCAGCCCTGAAAGCTCTTGCTGGTCTTCACTGTCCCCGTGCACCCTATCCACAGGCACAACAGCACTGGGCATCTGTGCTTAACCACAGACGGCATATCTCACGGCGCTCGTTCTCGGCAGAGCCTCTTTCCGAAAAGGCAAACGTCCGGCTCCTTCTCCCACAAGGAAGGGGCCAGCCCTGAAAGCTCTTGCTGGTCTTCACTGTCCCCGTGCACCCTACCCACAGGCACAACAGCACTGGGCATCTGTGCTTTCCCAGAGACTCAGCATCTCACGGCGTTCGCACTCGGCAGAGACTCTTTCCGAAAAGGCAAACGTCCGGCTCCTTCTCCCACAAGGAAGGGGCCAGCCCTGAAAGCTCTTGCTGGTCTTCACTGTCCCCGTGCACCCTATCCACAGGCACAACAGCACTGGGCATCTGTGCTTAACCACAGACGGCATATCTCACGGCGCTCGTTCTCGGCAGAGCCTCTTTCCGAAAAGGCAAACGTCCGGCTCCTTCTCCCACAAGGAAGGGGCCAGCCCTGAAAGCTCTTGCTGGTCTTCACTGTCCCCGTGCACCCTACCCACAGGCACAACAGCACTGGGCATCTGTGCTTAACCACAGACGGCATATCTCATGGCGTTCGCTCTCGGCAGAGCCTCTTTCCGAAAAGGCAAACGTCCGGCTCCTTCTCCCACAAGGAAGGGGCCAGCCCTGAAAGCTCTTGCTGGTCTTCACTGTCCCCGTGCACCCTACCCACAGGCACAACAGCACTGGACGTCTGTGCTTTCCCAGAGACTCAGCATCTCACGGCGCTCGTTCTCGGCAGAGCCTCCTTCCGAAAAGGCAAACGTCCGGCTCCTACTCCCACAAGGAAGGGGCCAGCCCTGAAAGCTCTTGCTGGTCTTCACTGTCCCCGTGCACCCTATCCACAGGCACAACAGCACTGGGCATCTGTGCTTAACCACAGACGGCATATCTCACGGCGCTCGTTCTCGGCAGAGCCTCTTTCCGAAAAGGCAAACGTCCGGCTCCTTCTCCCACAAGGAAGGGGCCAGCCCTGAAAGCTCTTGCTGGTCTTCACTGTCCCCGTGCACCCTACCCACAGGCACAACAGCACTGGGCATCTGTGCTTTCCCAGAGACTCAGCATCTCACGGCGCTCGTTCTCGGCAGAGCCTCTTTCCGAAAAGGCAAACGTCCGGCTCCTTCTCCCACAAGGAAGGGGCCAGCCCTGAAAGCTCTTGCAGGTCTTCACTGTCCCCAAACACCCTATCCACAGGCACAACAGCACTGGGCATCTGTGCTTAACCACAGACGGCATATCTCACGGCGTTCGCTATCGGCAGAGCCTCTTTCCGAAAAGGCAAACGTCCGGCTCCTTCTCCCACAAGGAAGGGGCCAGCCCTGAAAGCTCTTGCTGGTCTTCACTGTCCCCGTGCACCCTACCCACAGGCACAACAGCACTGGGCATCTGTGCTTTCCCAGAGACTCAGCATCTCACGGCGTTCGCACTCGGCAGAGACTCTTTCCGAAAAGGCAAACGTCCGGCTCCTTCTCCCACAAGGAAGGGGCCAGCCCTGAAAGCTCTTGCTGGTCTTCACTGTCCCCGTGCACCCTACCCACAGGCACAACAGCACTGGGCATCTGTGCTTATCCTCAGACGGCATATCTCACGGCGCTCGTTCTCGGCAGAGCCTCTTTCCGAAAAGGCAAACGTCCGGCTCCTTCTCCCACAAGGAAGGGGCCAGCCCTGAAAGCTCTTGCTGGTCTTCACTGTCCCCGTGCGCCCTACCCACAGGCACAACAGCACTGGGCATCTGTGCTTAACCACAGACGGCATATCTCACGGCGTTCGCTATCGGCAGAGCCTCTTTCCGAAAAGGCAAACGTCCGGCTCCTTCTCCCACAAGGAAGGGGCCAGCCCTGAAAGCTCTTGCTGGTCTTCACTGGCCCCGTGCACCCTATGCATAGGCACAACAGCACTGGGCATCTGTGCTTAACCACAGACGGCATATCTCACGGCGCTCGTTCTCGGCAGAGCCTCTTTCCGAAAAGGCAAACGTCCGGCTCCTTCTCCCACAAGGAAGGGGCCAGCCCTGAAAGCTCTTGCTGGTCTTCACTGTCCCCGTGCACCCTATCCACAGGCACAACAGCACTGGGCATCTGTGCTTAACCACAGACGGCATATCTCACGGCGCTCGTTCTCGGCAGAGCCTCTTTCCGAAAAGGCAAACGTCCGGCTCCTTCTCCCACAAGGAAGGGGCCAGCCCTGAAAGCTCTTGCTGGTCTTAACCGTCCCCGTGCACCCTACCCACAGGCACAACAGCACTGGGCATCTGTGCTTAACCTCAGACGGCATATCTCACGGCGCTCGTTCTTGGCAGAGCCTCTTTCCGAAAAGGCAAACGTCCGGCTCCTTCTCCCACAAGGAAGGGGCCAGCCCTGAAAGCTCTTGCTGGTCTTCACTGTCCCCGTGCACCCTACCCACAGGCACAACAGCACTGGGCATCTGTGCTTTCCCAGAGACTCAGCATCTCACGGCGCTCGTTCTCGGCAGAGCCTCTTTCCGAAAAGGCAAACGTCCGGCTCCTTCTCCCACAAGGAAGGGGCCAGCCCTGAAAGCTCTTGCTGGTCTTCACTGTCCCCGTGCAACCTACCCACAGGCACAACAGCACTGGGCATCTGTGCTTAACCACAGATGGCATATTCTATGGCGTTGGTTCTCGGCAGAGCCTCTTTCCGAAAAGGCAAACGTCCGGCTCCTTCTCCCACAAGGAAGGGGCCAGCCCTGAAAGCTCTTGCTGGTCTTCACTGTCCCCGTGCACCCTATCCACAGGCACAACAGCACTGGGCATCTGTGCTTTACCAGAGACTCAGCATCTCACGGCGCTCGTTCTCGGCAGAGCCTCCTTCCGAAAAGGCAAACGTCCGGCTCCTACTCCCACAAGGAAGGGGCCAGCCCTGAAAGCTCTTGCTGGTCTTCACTGTCCCTGTGCACCCTATCCACAGGCACAACAGCACTGGGCATCTGTGCTTAACCACAGACGGCATATCTCACGGCGCTCGTTCTCGGCAGAGCCTCTTTCCGAAAAGGCAAACGTCCGGCTCCTTCTCCCACAAGGAAGGGGCCAGCCCTGAAAGCTCTTGCTGGTCTTCACTGTCCCCGTGCACCCTATCCACAGGCACAACAGCACTGGGCATCTGTGCTTAACCACAGACGGCATATCTCACGGCACTCGTTCTCGGCAGAGCCTCTTTCCGAAAAGGCAAACGTCTGGCTCCTTCTCCCACAAGGAAGGGGCCAGCCCTGAAAGCTCTTGCTGGTCTTCACTGTCCCCGTGCGCCGTACCCACAGGCACAACAGCACTGGGCATCTGTGCTTAACCACAGACGGCATATCTCACGGCGTTCGCTATCGGCAGAGCCTCTTTCCGAAAAGGCAAACGTCCGGCTCCTTCTCCCACAAGGAAGGGGCCAGCCCTGAAAGCTCTTGCTGGTCTTCACTGGCCCCGTGCACCCTATGCATAGGCACAACAGCACTGGGCATCTGTGCTTAACCACAGACGGCATATCTCACGGCGCTCGTTCTCGGCAGAGCCTCTTTCCGAAAAGGCAAACGTCCGGCTCCTTCTCCCACAAGGAAGGGGCCAGCCCTGAAAGCTCTTGCTGGTCTTCACTGTCCCCGTGCACCCTATCCACAGGCACAACAGCACTGGGCATCTGTGCTTAACCACAGACGGCATATCTCACGGCGCTCGTTCTCGGCAGAGCCTCTTTCCGAAAAGGCAAACGTCCGGCTCCTTCTCCCACAAGGAAGGGGCCAGCCCTGAAAGCTCTTGCTGGTCTTAACCGTCCCCGTGCACCCTACCCACAGGCACAACAGCACTGGGCATCTGTGCTTAACCTCAGACGGCATATCTCACGGCGCTCGTTCTTGGCAGAGCCTCTTTCCGAAAAGGCAAACGTCCGGCTCCTTCTCCCACAAGGAAGGGGCCAGCCCTGAAAGCTCTTGCTGGTCTTCACTGTCCCCGTGCACCCTACCCACAGGCACAACAGCACTGGGCATCTGTGCTTTCCCAGAGACTCAGCATCTCACGGCGCTCGTTCTCGGCAGAGCCTCTTTCCGAAAAGGCAAACGTCCGGCTCCTTCTCCCACAAGGAAGGGGCCAGCCCTGAAAGCTCTTGCTGGTCTTCACTGTCCCCGTGCAACCTACCCACAGGCACAACAGCACTGGGCATCTGTGCTTAACCACAGATGGCATATTCTATGGCGTTGGTTCTCGGCAGAGCCTCTTTCCGAAAAGGCAAACGTCCGGCTCCTTCTCCCACAAGGAAGGGGCCAGCCCTGAAAGCTCTTGCTGGTCTTCACTGTCCCCGTGCACCCTATCCACAGGCACAACAGCACTGGGCATCTGTGCTTTACCAGAGACTCAGCATCTCACGGCGCTCGTTCTCGGCAGAGCCTCCTTCCGAAAAGGCAAACGTCCGGCTCCTACTCCCACAAGGAAGGGGCCAGCCCTGAAAGCTCTTGCTGGTCTTCACTGTCCCTGTGCACCCTATCCACAGGCACAACAGCACTGGGCATCTGTGCTTAACCACAGACGGCATATCTCACGGCGCTCGTTCTCGGCAGAGCCTCTTTCCGAAAAGGCAAACGTCCGGCTCCTTCTCCCACAAGGAAGGGGCCAGCCCTGAAAGCTCTTGCTGGTCTTCACTGTCCCCGTGCACCCTATCCACAGGCACAACAGCACTGGGCATCTGTGCTTAACCACAGACGGCATATCTCACGGCACTCGTTCTCGGCAGAGCCTCTTTCCGAAAAGGCAAACGTCTGGCTCCTTCTCCCACAAGGAAGGGGCCAGCCCTGAAAGCTCTTGCTGGTCTTCACTGTCCCCGTGCGCCGTACCCACAGGCACAACAGCACTGGGCATCTGTGCTTAACCACAGACGGCATATCTCACGGCGCTCGTTCTCGGCAGAGCCTCCTTCCGAAAAGGCAAACGTCCGGCTCCTTCTCCCACAAGGAAGGGGCCAGCCCTGAAAGCTCTTGCTGGTCTTCACTGGCCCCGTGCACCCTATCCACAGGCACAACAGCACTGGGCATCTGTGCTTTCCCAGAGACTCAGCATCTCACGGCGCTCGTTCTCGGCAGAGCCTCTTTCCGAAAAGGCAAACGTCCGGCTCCTTCTCCCACAAGGAAGGGGCCAGCCCTGAAAGCTCTTGCTGGTCTTCACTGGCCCCGTGCACCCTACCCACAGGCACAACAGCACTGGGCATCTGTGCTTAACCACTGACGGCATATCTCACGGCGCTCGCTCTCGGCAGAGCCTCTTTCCGAAAAGGCAAACGTCTGGCTCCTCCTCCCACAAGGAAGGAGCCAGCCCTGAAAGCTCTTGCTGGTCTTCACTGTCCCCGTGCACCCTACCCACAGGCACAACAGCACTGGGCATCTGTGCTTTCCCAGAGACTCAGCATCTCACGGCGCTCGTTCTCGGCAGAGCCTCTTTCCGAAAAGGCAAACGTCCGGCTCCTTCTCCCACAAGGAAGGGGCCAGCCCTGAAAGCTCTTGCTGGTCTTAACCGTCCCCAAACACCCTATCCACAGGCACAACAGCACTGGGCATCTGTGCTTAACCACAGACGGCATATCTCACGGCGCTCGTTCTCGGCAGAGCTTCTTTCTGAAAAGGCAAACGTCCGGCTCCTTCTCCCACAAGGAAGGGGCCAGCCCTGAAAGCTCTTGCTGGTCTTCACTGTCCCCGTGCACCCTATCCACAGGCACAACAGCACTGGGCATCTGTGCTTAACCACAGACGGCATATCTCACGGCGCTCGCTCTCGGCAGAGCCTCTTTCCGAAAAGGCAAACGTCCGGCTCCTTCTCCCACAAGGAAGGGGCCAGCCCTGAAAGCTCTTGCTGGTCTTCACTGTCCCCGTGCACCCTACCCACAGGCACAACAGCACTGGGCATCTGTGCTTAACCACAGACGGCATATCTCACGGCGTTCGCTATCGGCAGAGCCTCTTTCCGAAAAGGCAAACGTCCGGCTCCTTCTCCCACAAGGAAGGGGCCAGCCCTGAAAGCTCTTGCTGGTCTTCACTGTCCCCGTGCACCCTACCCACAGGCACAACAGCACTGGGCATCTGTGCTTAACCACAGATGGCATATCTCATGGCGTTCGCTCTCGGCAGAGCCTCTTTCCGAAAAGGCAAACGTCCGGCTCCTTCTCCCACAAGGAAGGGGCCAGCCCTGAAAGCTCTTGCTGGTCTTCACTGTCCCCGTGCACCCTATCCACAGGCACAACAGCACTGGGCATCTGTGCTTTCCCAGAGACTCAGCATCTCACGGCGCTCGTTCTCGGCAGAGCCTCCTTCCGAAAAGGCAAACGTCCGGCTCCTACTCCCACAAGGAAGGGGCCAGTCCTGAAAGCTCTTGCTGGTCTTCACTGTCCCCGTGCACCCTATCCACAGGCACAACAGCACTGGGCATCTGTGCTTAACCACAGACGGCATATGTCACGGCGTTCGCTATCGGCAGAGCCTCTTTCCGAAAAGGCAAACGTCCGGCTCCTTCTCCCACAAGGAAGGGGCCAGCCCTGAAAGCTCTTGCTGGTCTTCACTGTCCCCGTGCACCCTACCCACAGGCACAACAGCACTGGGCATCTGTGCTTAACCACAGACGGCATATCTCACGGCGTTCGGTATCGGCAGAGCCTCTTTCCGAAAAGGCAAACGTCCGGCTCCTTCTCCCACAAGGAAGGGGCCAGCCCTGAAAGCTCTTGCTGGTCTTAACCGTCCCCGAACACCCTATCCACAGGCACAACAGCACTGGGCATCTGTGCTTAACCACAGACGGCATATCTCACAGCGTTCGCTATCGGCAGAGCCTCTTTCCGAAAAGGCAAACGTCCGGCTCCTTCTCCCACAAGGAAGGGGCCAGCCCTGAAAGCTCTTGCTGGTCTTCACTGGCCCCGTGCACCCTATGCATAGGCACAACAGCACTGGGCATCTGTGCTTAACCACAGACGGCATATCTCACGGCGCTCGTTCTCGGCAGAGCCTCTTTCCGAAAAGGCAAACGTCCGGCTCCTTCTCCCACAAGGAAGGGGCCAGCCCTGAAAGCTCTTGCTGGTCTTCACTGTCCCCGTGCACCCTACCCACAGGCACAACAGCACTGGGCATCTGTGCTTAACCACAGACGGCATATCTCACGGCGCTCGTTCTTGGCAGAGCCTCTTTCCGAAAAGACAAACTACCGGCTCCTTCTCCCACAAGGAAGGGGCCAGTCCTGAAAGCTCTTGCTGGTCTTCACTGGCCCCGTGCACCCTACCCACACGCACAACAGCACTGGGCATCTGTGCTTAACCTCAGACGGCATATCTCACGGCGCTCGTTCTCGGCAGAGCCTCTTTCCGAAAAGGCAAACGTCCGGCTCCTTCTCCCACAAGGAAGGGGCCAGCCCTGAAAGCTCTTGCTGGTCTTCACTGGCCCCGTGCACCCTACCCACAGGCACAACAGCACTGGGCATCTGTGCTTAACCACAGACGGCATATCTCACGGCGTTCGGTATCGGCAGAGCCTCTTTCCGAAAAGGCAAACGTCCGGCTCCTTCTCCCACAAGGAAGGGGCCAGCCCTGAAAGCTCTTGCTGGTCTTAACCGTCCCCGAACACCCTATCCACAGGCACAACAGCACTGGGCATCTGTGCTTTCCCAGAGACTCAGCATCTCACGGCGCTCGTTCTCGGCAGAGCCTCTTTCCGAAAAGGCAAACGTCCGGCTCCTTCTCCCACAAGGAAGGGGCCAGCCCTGAAAGCTCTTGCTGGTCTTCACTGTCCCCATGCAACCTACCCACAGGCACAACAGCACTGGGCATCTGTGCTTTCCCAGAGACTCAGCATCTCACGGCGCTCGTTCTCGGCAGAGCCTCTTTCCGAAAAGGCAAACGTCCGGCTCCTTCTCCCACAAGGAAGGGGCCAGCCCTGAAAGCTCTTGCTGGTCTTCACTGTCCCCGTGCACCCTACCCACAGGCACAACAGCACTGGGCATCTGTGCTTAACCACTGACGGCATATCTCACGGCGCTCTCTCTCGGCAGAGCCTCTTTCCGAAAAGGCAAACGTCCGGCTCCTTCTCCCACAAGGAAGGGGCCAGCCCTGAAAGCTCTTTCTGGTCTTCACTGTCCCCGTGCAACCTACCCACAGGCACAACAGCACTGGGCATCTGTGCTTTCCCAGAGACTCAGCATCTCACGGCGCTCGTTCTCGGCAGAGCCTCTTTCCGAAAAGGCAAACGTCCGGCTCCTTCTCCCACAAGGAAGGGGCCAGCCCTGAAAGCTCTTGCTGGTCTTCACTGTCCCCGTGCACCCTACCCACAGGCACAACAGCACTGGGCATCTGTGCTTAACCACAGACGGCATATCTCACGGCGCTCGTTCTCGGCAGAGCCTCTTTCCGAAAAGGCAAACGTCCGGCTCCTTCTCCCACAAGGAAGGGGCCAGCCCTGAAAGCTCTTGCTGGTCTTCACTGGCCCCGTGCACCCTATCCACAGGCACAACAGCACTGGGCATCTGTGCTTAACCACAGACGGCATATCTCACGGCGCTCGTTCTCGGCAGAGCCTCTTTCCGAAAAGGCAAACGTCCGGCTCCTTCTCCCACAAGGAAGGGGCCAGCCCTGAAAGCTCTTGCTGGTCTTCACTGTCCCCTTGCACCCTATCCACAGGCACAACAGCACTGGGCATCTGTGCTTTCCCAGAGACTCAGCATCTCACGGCGCTCGTTCTCGGCAGAGCCTCTTTCCGAAAAGGCAAACGTCCGGCTCCTTCTCCCACAAGGAAGGGGCCAGCCCTGAAAGCTCTTGCTGGTCTTCACTGGCCCCGTGCACCCTACCCACAGGCACAACAGCAATGGGCATCTGTGCTTAACCACAGACGGCATATCTCACGGCGCTCGTTCTCGGCAGAGCCTCTTTCCGAAAAGGCAAACGTCCGGCTCCTTCTCCCACAAGGAAGGGGCCAGCCCTGAAAGCTCTTGCTGGTCTTCACTGTCCCCGTGCAACCTACCCACAGGCACAACAGCACTGGGCATCTGTGCTTAACCACAGACGGCATATCTCACGGCGCTCGTTCTCGACAGAGCCTCTTTCCGAAAAGGCAAACGTCCGGCTCCTTCTCCCACAAGGAAGGGGCCAGCCCTGAAAGCTCTTGCTGGTCTTCACTGTCCCCGTGCACCCTATCCACAGGCACAACAGCACTGGGCATCTGTGCTTAACCACAGACGGCATACCTCACGGCGCTCGTTCTCGGCAGAGCCTCTTTCCGAAAAGGCAAACGTCCGGCTCCTTCTCCCACAAGGAAGGGGCCAGTCCTGAAAGCTCTTGCTGGTCTTCACTGTCCCCGTGCACCCTAACCACAGGCTCAACAGCACTGGGCATCTGTGCTTAACCACAGACGGCATATGTCACAGCGTTCGCTATCGGCAGAGCCTCTTTCCGAAAAGGCAAACGTCCGGCTCCTTCTCCCACAAGGAAGGGGCCAGCCCTGAAAGCTCTTGCTGGTCTTCACTGTCCCCGTGCACCCTACCCACAGGCACAACAGCACTGGGCATCTGTGCTTTCCCAGAGACTCAGCATCTCACGGCGCTCGTTCTCGGCAGAGCCTCTTTCCGAAAAGGCAAACGTCCGGCTCCTTCTCCCACAAGGAAGGGGCCAGCCCTGAAAGCTCTTGCTGGTCTTCACTGTCCCCGTGCACCCTATCCACAGGCACAACAGCACTGGGCATCTGTGCTTAACCACAGACGGCATATGTCACGGCGCTCGTTCTCGGCAGAGCCTCTTTCCGAAAAGGCAAACGTCCGGCTCCTTCTCCCACAAGGAAGGGGCCAGCCCTGAAAGCTCTTGCTGGTCTTCACTGTCCCCGTGCGCCGTACCCACAGGCACAACAGCACTGGGCATCTGTGCTTAACCACAGACGGCATATCTCACGGCGCTCGTTCTCGGCAGAGCCTCGTTCCGAAAAGGCAAACGTCCGGCTCCTTCTCCCACAAGGATGGGGCCAGCCCTGAAAGCTCTTGCTGGTCTTCACTGGCCCCGTGCACCCTATCCACAGGCACAACAGCACTGGGCATCTGTGCTTAACCTCAGACGGCATATCTCACGGCGCTTGTTCTCGGCAGAGCCTCTTTCCGAAAAGGCAAACGTCTGGCTCCTTCTCCCACAAGGAAGGGGCCAGCCCTGAAAGCTCTTGCTGGTCTTCACTGTCCCCGTGCACCCTATCCACAGGCACAACAGCACTGGGCATCTGTGCTTAACCACAGACGGCATATCTCACGGCGCTCGTTCTCGGCAGAGCCTCTTTCCGAAAAGGCAAACGTCCAGCTCCTTCTCCCACAAGGAAGGGGCCAGCCCTGAAAGCTCTTGCTGGTCTTCACTGTCTCCGTGCGCCCTAACCACAGGCACAACAGCACTGGGCATCTGTGCTTAACCACAGACGGCATATTTCACTGCGCTTGTTCTCGGCAGAGCCTCTTTCCGAAAAGGCAAACGTCCGGCTCCTTCTCCCACAAGGAAGGGGCCAGCCCTGAAAGCTCTTGCTGGTCTTCACTGTCCCCGTGCACCCTATGCATAGGCACAACAGCACTGGGCATCTGTGCTTAACCACAGATGGCATATCTCATGGCGTTCGCTCTCGGCAGAGCCTCTTTCCGAAAAGGCAAACGTCCGGCTCCTTCTCCCACAAGGAAGGGGCCAGCCCTGAAAGCTCTTGCTGGTCTTCACTGTCCCTGTGTACCCTACCCACAGGCACAACAGCACTGGACATCTGTGCTTTCCCAGAGACTCAGCATCTCACTGCGTTCGCACTCGGCAGAGCCTCTTTCCGAAAAGGCAAACGTCTGGCTCATTCTCCCACAAGGAAGGGGCCAGCCCTGAAAGCTCTTGCTGGTCTTCACTGTCCCCGTGCACCCTACCCACAGGCACAACAGCACTGGGCATCTGTGCTTTCCCAGAGACTCAGCATCTCACGGCGCTCGTTCTCGGCAGAGCCTCTTTCCGAAAAGGCAAACGTCCGGCTCCTTCTCCCACAAGGAAGGGGCCAGCCCTGAAAGCTCTTGCTGGTCTTCACTGGCCCCGTGCACCCTACCCACAGGCACAACAGCACTGGGCATCTGTGCTTAACCACTGACGGCATATCTCACGGCGCTCTCTCTCGGCAGAGCCTCTTTCCGAAAAGGCAAACGTCCGGCTCCTTCTCCCACAAGGAAGGGGCCAGCCCTGAAAGCTCTTTCTGGTCTTCACTGTCCCCGTGCAACCTACCCACAGGCACAACAGCACTGGGCATCTGTGCTTTCCCAGAGACTCAGCATCTCACGGCGCTCGTTCTCGGCAGAGCCTCTTTCCGAAAAGGCAAACGTCCGGCTCCTTCTCCCACAAGGAAGGGGCCAGCCCTGAAAGCTCTTGCTGGTCTTCACTGTCCCCGTGCACCCTACCCACAGGCACAACAGCACTGGGCATCTGTGCTTAACCACAGACGGCATATCTCACGGCGCTCGTTCTCGGCAGAGCCTCTTTCCGAAAAGGCAAACGTCCGGCTCCTTCTCCCACAAGGAAGGGGCCAGCCCTGAAAGCTCTTGCTGGTCTTCACTGGCCCCGTGCACCCTACCCACAGGCACAACAGCACTGGGCATCTGTGCTTAACCACAGACGGCATATCTCACGGCGCTCGTTCTCGGCAGAGCCTCTTTCCGAAAAGGCAAACGTCCGGCTCCTTCTCCCACAAGGAAGGGGCCAGCCCTGAAAGCTCTTGCTGGTCTTCACTGTCCCCTTGCACCCTATCCACAGGCACAACAGCACTGGGCATCTGTGCTTTCCCAGAGACTCAGCATCTCACGGCGCTCGTTCTCGGCAGAGCCTCTTTCCGAAAAGGCAAACGTCCGGCTCCTTCTCCCACAAGGAAGGGGCCAGCCCTGAAAGCTCTTGCTGGTCTTCACTGTCCCCGTGCACCCTACCCACAGGCACAACAGCAATGGGCATCTGTGCTTAACCACAGACGGCATATCTCACGGCGCTCGTTCTCGGCAGAGCCTCTTTCCGAAAAGGCAAACGTCCGGCTCCTTCTCCCACAAGGAAGGGGCCAGCCCTGAAAGCTCTTGCTGGTCTTCACTGTCCCCGTGCAACCTACCCACAGGCACAACAGCACTGGGCATCTGTGCTTAACCACAGACGGCATATCTCACGGCGCTCGTTCTCGACAGAGCCTCTTTCCGAAAAGGCAAACGTCCGGCTCCTTCTCCCACAAGGAAGGGGCCAGCCCTGAAAGCTCTTGCTGGTCTTCACTGTCCCCGTGCACCCTATCCACAGGCACAACAGCACTGGGCATCTGTGCTTAACCACAGACGGCATACCTCACGGCGCTCGTTCTCGGCAGAGCCTCTTTCCGAAAAGGCAAACGTCCGGCTCCTTCTCCCACAAGGAAGGGGCCAGTCCTGAAAGCTCTTGCTGGTCTTCACTGTCCCCGTGCACCCTAACCACAGGCTCAACAGCACTGGGCATCTGTGCTTAACCACAGACGGCATATGTCACAGCGTTCGCTATCGGCAGAGCCTCTTTCCGAAAAGGCAAACGTCCGGCTCCTTCTCCCACAAGGAAGGGGCCAGCCCTGAAAGCTCTTGCTGGTCTTCACTGTCCCCGTGCACCCTACCCACAGGCACAACAGCACTGGGCATCTGTGCTTTCCCAGAGACTCAGCATCTCACGGCGCTCGTTCTCGGCAGAGCCTCTTTCCGAAAAGGCAAACGTCCGGCTCCTTCTCCCACAAGGAAGGGGCCAGCCCTGAAAGCTCTTGCTGGTCTTCACTGTCCCCGTGCACCCTATCCACAGGCACAACAGCACTGGGCATCTGTGCTTAACCACAGACGGCATATCTCACGGCGCTCGTTCTCGGCAGAGCCTCTTTCCGAAAAGGCAAACGTCCGGCTCCTTCTCCCACAAGGAAGGGGCCAGCCCTGAAAGCTCTTGCTGGTCTTCACTGTCCCCGTGCGCCGTACCCACAGGCACAACAGCACTGGGCATCTGTGCTTAACCACAGACGGCATATCTCACGGCGCTCGTTCTCGGCAGAGCCTCGTTCCGAAAAGGCAAACGTCCGGCTCCTTCTCCCACAAGGATGGGGCCAGCCCTGAAAGCTCTTGCTGGTCTTCACTGGCCCCGTGCACCCTATCCACAGGCACAACAGCACTGGGCATCTGTGCTTAACCTCAGACGGCATATCTCACGGCGCTTGTTCTCGGCAGAGCCTCTTTCCGAAAAGGCAAACGTCTGGCTCCTTCTCCCACAAGGAAGGGGCCAGCCCTGAAAGCTCTTGCTGGTCTTCACTGTCCCCGTGCACCCTATCCACAGGCACAACAGCACTGGGCATCTGTGCTTAACCACAGACGGCATATCTCACGGCGCTCGTTCTCGGCAGAGCCTCTTTCCGAAAAGGCAAACGTCCGGCTCCTTCTCCCACAAGGAAGGGGCCAGCCCTGAAAGCTCTTGCTGGTCTTCACTGTCCCTGTGCACCCTACCCACAGGCACAACAGCACTGGGCATCTGTGCTTAACCACAGACGGCATATCTCACGGCGCTTGTTCTCGGCAGAGCCTCTTTCCGAAAAGACAAACGTCCAGCTCCTTCTCCCACAAGGAAGGGGCCAGCCCTGAAAGCTCTTGCTGGTCTTCACTGTCTCCGTGCGCCCTAACCACAGGCACAACAGCACTGGGCATCTGTGCTTAACCACAGACGGCATATTTCACTGCGCTTGTTCTCGGCAGAGCCTCTTTCCGAAAAGGCAAACGTCCGGCTCCTTCTCCCACAAGGAAGGGGCCAGTCCTGAAAGCTCTTGCTGGTCTTCACTGTCCCCGTGCACCCTATGCATAGGCACAACAGCACTGGGCATCTGTGCTTAACCACAGATGGCATATCTCATGGCGTTCGCTCTCGGCAGAGCCTCTTTCCGAAAAGGCAAACGTCCGGCTCCTTCTCCCACAAGGAAGGGGCCAGCCCTGAAAGCTCTTGCTGGTCTTCACTGTCCCTGTGTACCCTAGCCACAGGCACAACAGCACTGGACATCTGTGCTTTCCCAGAAACTCAGCATCTCACTGCGTTCGCACTCGGCAGAGCCTCTTTCCGAAAAGGCAAACGTCTGGCTCCTTCTCCCACAAGGAAGGGGCCAGCCCTGAAAGCTCTTGCTGGTCTTCACTGTCCCCGTGCACCCTACCCACAGGCACAACAGCACTGGGCATCTGTGCTTAACCACAGACGGCATATCTCACGGCGTTCGGTATCGGCAGAGCCTCTTTCCGAAAAGGCAAACGTCCGGCTCCTTCTCCCACAAGGAAGGGGCCAGCCCTGAAAGCTCTTGCTGGTCTTAACCGTCCCCGAACACCCTATCCACAGGCACAACAGCACTGGGCATCTGTGCTTAACCACAGACGGCATATCTCACGGCGTTCGGTATCGGCAGAGCCTCTTTCCGAAAAGGCAAACGTCCGGCTCCTTCTCCCACAAGGAAGGGGCCAGCCCTGAAAGCTCTTGCTGGTCTTAACCGTCCCCGAACACCCTATCCACAGGCACAACAGCACTGGGCATCTGTGCTTAACCACAGACGGCATATCTCACAGCGTTCGCTATCGGCAGAGCCTCTTTCCGAAAAGGCAAACGTCCGGCTCCTTCTCCCACAAGGAAGGGGCCAGCCCTGAAAGCTCTTGCTGGTCTTCACTGTCCCCGTGCACCCTACCCACAGGCACAACAGCACTGGGCATCTGTGCTTTCCCAGAGACTCAGCATCTCACGGCGCTCGTTCTCGGCAGAGCCTCTTTCCGAAAAGGCAAACGTCCGGCTCCTTCTCCCACAAGGAAGGGGCCAGCCCTGAAAGCTCTTGCTGGTCTTCACTGGCCCCGTGCAACCTACCCACAGGCACAACAGCACTGGGCATCTGTGCTTTCCCAGAGACTCAGCATCTCACGGCGCTCGTTCTCGGCAGAGCCTCTTTCCGAAAAGGCAAACGTCCGGCTCCTTCTCCCACAAGGAAGGGGCCAGCCCTGAAAGCTCTTGCTGGTCTTCACTGGCCCCGTGCACCCTACCCACAGGCACAACAGCACTGGGCATCTGTGCTTAACCACTGACGGCATATCTCACGGCGCTCGCTCTCGGCAGAGCCTCTTTCCGAAAAGGAAAACGTCCGGCTCCTTCTCCCACAAGGAAGGGGCCAGCCCTGAAAGCTCTTTCTGGTCTTCACTGTCCCCGTGCAACCTACCCACAGGCACAACAGCACTGGGCATCTGTGCTTTCCCAGAGACTCAGCATCTCACGGCGCTCGTTCTCGGCAGAGCCTCTTTCCGAAAAGGCAAACGTCCGGCTCCTTCTCCCACAAGGAAGGGGCCAGCCCTGAAAGCTCTTGCTGGTCTTCACTGGCCCCGTGCACCCTATCCACAGGCACAACAGCACTGGGCATCTGTGCTTAACCACTGACGGCATATCTCACGGCGCTCGCTCTCGGCAGAGCCTCTTTCCGAAAAGGCAAACGTCCGGCTCCTTCTCCCACAAGGAAGGGGCCAGCCCTGAAAGCTCTTTCTGGTCTTCACTGTCCCCGTGCAACCTACCCACAGGCACAACAGCACTGGGCATCTGTGCTTTCCCAGAGACTCAGCATCTCACGGCGCTCGTTCTCGGCAGAGCCTCTTTCCGAAAAGGCAAACGTCCGGCTCCTTCTCCCACAAGGAAGGGGCCAGCCCTGAAAGCTCTTGCTGGTCTTCACTGTCCCCGTGCACCCTACCCACAGGCACAACAGCACTGGGCATCTGTGCTTTCCCAGAGACTCAGCATCTCACGGTGCTCGTTCTCGGCAGAGCCTCTTTCCGAAAAGGCAAACGTCCGGCTCCTTCTCCCACAAGGAAGGGGCCAGCCCTGAAAGCTCTTGCTGGTCTTCACTGTCCCCGTGCACCCTACCCACAGGCAAAACAGCACTGGGCATCTGTGCTTAACCACAGACGGCATATCTCACGGCGCTCGTTCTCGGCAGAGCCTCTTTCCGAAAAGGCAAACGTCCGGCTCCTTCTCCCACAAGGAAGGGGCCAGCCCTGAAAGCTCTTGCTGGTCTTCACTGGCCCCGTGCACCCTATCCACAGGCACAACAGCACTGGGCATCTGTGCTTAACCACAGACGGCATATCTCACGGCGCTCGTTCTCGGCAGAGCCTCTTTCCGAAAAGGCAAACGTCCGGCTCCTTCTCCCACAAGGAAGGGGCCAGCCCTGAAAGCTCTTGCTGGTCTTCACTGTCCCCTTGCACCCTATCCACAGGCACAACAGCACTGGGCATCTGTGCTTTCCCAGAGACTCAGCATCTCACGGCGCTCGTTCTCGGCAGAGCCTCTTTCCGAAAAGGCAAACGTCCGGCTCCTTCTCCCACAAGGAAGGGGCCAGCCCTGAAAGCTCTTGCTGGTCTTCACTGGCCCCGTGCACCCTACCCACAGGCACAACAGCACTGGGCATCTGTGCTTAACCACTGACGGCATATCTCACGGCGCTCGCTCTCGGCAGAGCCTCTTTCCGAAAAGGCAAACGTCCGGCTCCTTCTCCCACAAGGATGGGGCCAGCCCTGAAAGCTCTTGCTGGTCTTCACTGGCCCCGTGCACCCTACCCACAGGCACAACAGCACTGGGCATCTGTGCTTAACCACTGACGGCATATCTCACGGCGCTCGCTCTCGGCAGAGCCTCTTTCCGAAAAGGCAAATGTCCGGCTCCTTCTCCCACAAGGAAGGGGCCAGCCCTGAAAGCTCTTGCTGGTCTTCACTGTCCCCGTGCACCCTAACCACAGGCACAACAGCACTGGGCATCTGTGCTTAACCACAGACGGCATATCTCACGGCACTCGTTCTCGGCAGAGCCTCTTTCCGAAAAGGCAAACGTCTGGCTCCTCCTCCCACAAGGAAGGAGCCAGCCCTGAAAGCTCTTGCTGGTCTTCACTGTCCCCGTCACCCTACCCACAGGCACAACAGCACTGGGCATCTGTGCTTTCCCAGAGACTCAGCATCTCACGGCGCTCGTTCTCGGCAGAGCCTCTTTCCGAAAAGGCAAACGTCCGGCTCCTTCTCCCACAAGGAAGGGGCCAGCCCTGAAAGCTCTTGCTGGTCTTCACTGTCCCCGTGCACCCTATCCACAGGCACAACAGCACTGGGCATCTGTGCTTAACCACAGACGGCATACCTCACGGCGCTCGTTCTCGGCAGAGCCTCTTTCCGAAAAGGCAAACGTCCGGCTCCTTCTCCCACAAGGAAGGGGCCAGTCCTGAAAGCTCTTGCTGGTCTTCACTGGCCCCGTGCACCCTAACCACAGGCTCAACAGCACTGGGCATCTGTGCTTAACCACAGACGGCATATGTCACAGCGTTCGCTATCGGCAGAGCCTCTTTCCGAAAAGGCAAACATCCGGCTCCTTCTCCCACAAGGAAGGGGCCAGCCCTGAAAGCTCTTGCTGGTCTTCACTGTCCCCGTGCACCCTACCCACAGGCACAACAGCACTGGGCATCTGTGCTTTCCCAGAGACTCAGCATCTCACGGCGCTCGTTCTCGGCAGAGCCTCTTTCCGAAAAGGCAAACGTCCGGCTCCTTCTCCCACAAGGAAGGGGCCAGCCCTGAAAGCTCTTGCTGGTCTTCACTGTCCCCGTGCACCCTATCCACAGGCACAACAGCACTGGGCATCTGTGCTTAACCACAGACGGCATATCTCACGGCGCTCGTTCTCGGCAGAGCCTCTTTCCGAAAAGGCAAACGTCCGGCTCCTTCTCCCACAAGGAAGGGGCCAGCCCTGAAAGCTCTTGCTGGTCTTCACTGTCCCCGTGCGCCGTACCCACAGGCACAACAGCACTGGGCATCTGTGCTTAACCACAGACGGCATATCTCACGGCGCTCGTTCTCGGCAGAGCCTCGTTCCGAAAAGGCAAACGTCCGGCTCCTTCTCCCACAAGGATGGGGCCAGCCCTGAAAGCTCTTGCTGGTCTTCACGGGCCCCGTGCACCCTATCCACAGGCACAACAGCACTGGGCATCTGTGCTTAACCTCAGACGGCATATCTCACGGCGCTTGTTCTCGGCAGAGCCTCTTTCCGAAAAGGCAAACGTCTGGCTCCTTCTCCCACAAGGAAGGGGCCAGCCCTGAAAGCTCTTGCTGGTCTTCACTGTCCCCGTGCACCCTATCCACAGGCACAACAGCACTGGGCATCTGTGCTTAACCACAGACGGCATATCTCACGGCGCTCGTTCTCGGCAGAGCCTCTTTCCGAAAAGGCAAACGTCCGGCTCCTTCTCCCACAAGGAAGGGGCCAGCCCTGAAAGCTCTTGCTGGTCTTCACTGTCCCTGTGCACCCTACCCACAGGCACAACAGCACTGGGCATCTGTGCTTAACCACAGACGGCATATCTCATGGCGCTTGTTCTCGGCAGAGCCTCTTTCCGAAAAGACAAACGTCCAGCTCCTTCTCCCACAAGGAAGGGGTCAGCCCTGAAAGCTCTTGCTGGTCTTCACTGTCTCCGTGCGCCCTAACCACAGGCACAACAGCACTGGGCATCTGTGCTTAACCACAGACGGCATATTTCACTGCGCTTGTTCTCGGCAGAGCCTCTTTCCGAAAAGGCAAACGTCCGGCTCCTTCTCCCACAAGGAAGGGGCCAGTCCTGAAAGCTCTTGCTGGTCTTAACCGTCCCCAAACACCCTATCCACAGGCACAACAGCACTGGGCATCTGTGCTTAACCACAGACGGCATATGTAACAGCGTTCGCTATCGGCAGAGCCTCTTTCCGAAAAGGCAAACGTCCGGCTCCTTCTCCCACAAGGAAGGGGCCAGCCCTGAAAGCTCTTGCTGGTCTTCACTGTCCCCGTGTACCCTACCCGCAGGCACAACAGGACTGGGCATCTGTGCTTTCCCAGAGTCTCAGCATCTCACTGCGTTCGCACTCGGCAGAGCCTCTTTCCGAAAAGGCAAACGTCTGGCTCCTTCTCCCACAAGGAAGGGGCCAGCCCTGAAAGCTCTTGCTGGTCTTCACTGTCCCCGTGCACCCTACCCACAGGCACAACAGCACTGGGCATCTGTGCTTAACCACAGACGGCATATCTCACGGCGTTCGGTATCGGCAGAGCCTCTTTCCGAAAAGGCAAACGTCCGGCTCCTTCTCCCACAAGGAAGGGGCCAGCCCTGAAAGCTCTTGCTGGTCTTAACCATCCCCGAACACCCTATCCACAGGCACAGCAGCACTGGGCATCTGTGCTTAACCACAGACGGCATATCTCACGGCGTTCGGAATCGGCAGAGCCTCTTTCCGAAAAGGCAAACGTCCGGCTCCTTCTCCCACAAGGAAGGGGCCAGCCCTGAAAGCTCTTGCTGGTCTTAACCGTCCCCGAACACCCTATCCACAGGCACAACAGCACTGGGCATCTGTGCTTAACCACAGACGGCATATCTCACAGCGTTCGCTATCGGCAGAGCCTCTTTCCGAAAAGGCAAACGTCCGGCTCCTTCTCCCACAAGGAAGGGGCCAGCCCTGAAAGCTCTTGCTGGTCTTCACTGTCCCCGTGCACCCTACCCACAGGCACAACAGCACTGGGCATCTGTGCTTTCCCAGAGACTCAGCATCTCACGGCGCTCGTTCTCGGCAGAGCCTCTTTCCGAAAAGGCAAACGTCCGGCTCCTTCTCCCACAAGGAAGGGGCCAGCCCTGAAAGCTCTTGCTGGTCTTCACTGTCCCCGTGCAACCTACCCACAGGCACAACAGCACTGGGCATCTGTGCTTTCCCAGAGACTCAGCATCTCACGGCGCTCGTTCTCGGCAGAGCCTCTTTCCGAAAAGGCAAACGTCCGGCTCCTTCTCCCACAAGGAAGGGGCCAGCCCTGAAAGCTCTTGCTGGTCTTCACTGTCCCCGTGCACCCTATCCACAGGCACAACAGCACTGGGCATCTGTGCTTAACCACAGATGGCATACCTCACGGCGCTCGTTCTCGGCAGAGCCTCTTTCCGAAAAGGCAAACGTCCGGCTCCTTCTCCCACAAGGAAGGGGCCAGTCCTGAAAGCTCTTGCTGGTCTTCACTGTCCCTGTGCACCCTAACCACAGGCTCAACAGCACTGGGCATCTGTGCTTAACCACAGACGGCATATGTCACAGCGTTCGCTATCGGCAGAGCCTCTTTCCGAAAAGGCAAACGTCCGGCTCCTTCTCCCACAAGGAAGGGGCCAGCCCTGAAAGCTCTTGCTGGTCTTCACTGTCCCCGTGCACCCTACCCACAGGCACAACAGCACTGGGCATCTGTGCTTTCCCAGAGACTCAGCATCTCACGGCGCTCGTTCTCGGCAGAGCCTCTTTCCGAAAAGGCAAACGTCCGGCTCCTTCTCCCACAAGGAAGGGGCCAGCCCTGAAAGCTCTTGCTGGTCTTCACTGTCCCCGTGCACCCTATCCACAGGCACAACAGCACTGGGCATCTGTGCTTAACCACAGACGGCATATCTCACGGCGCTCGTTCTCGGCAGAGCCTCTTTCCGAAAAGGCAAACGTCCGGCTCCTTCTCCCACAAGGAAGGGGCCAGCCCTGAAAGCTCTTGCTGGTCTTCACTGTCCCCGTGCGCCGTACCCACAGGCACAACAGCACTGGGCATCTGTGCTTAACCACAGACGGCATATCTCACGGCGCTCGTTCTCGGCAGAGCCTCGTTCCGAAAAGGCAAACGTCCGGCTCCTTCTCCCACAAGGATGGGGCCAGCCCTGAAAGCTCTTGCTGGTCTTCACTGGCCCCGTGCACCCTATCCACAGGCACAACAGCACTGGGCATCTGTGCTTAACCACAGACGGCATATCTCATGGCGCTTGTTCTCGGCAGAGCCTCTTTCCGAAAAGACAAACGTCCAGCTCCTTCTCCCACAAGGAAGGGGCCAGCCCTGAAAGCTCTTGCTGGTCTTCACTGTCTCCGTGCGCCCTAACCACAGGCACAACAGCACTGGGCATCTGTGCTTAACCACAGACGGCATATTTCACTGCGCTTGTTCTCGGCAGAGCCTCTTTCCGAAAAGGCAAACGTCCGGCTCCTTCTCCCACAAGGAAGGGGCCAGTCCTGAAAGCTCTTGCTGGTCTTAACCGTCCCCAAACACCCTATCCACAGGCACAACAGCACTGGGCATCTGTGCTTAACCACAGACGGCATATGTAACAGCGTTCGGTATCGGCAGAGCCTCTTTCCGAAAAGGCAAACGTCCGGCTCCTTCTCCCACAAGGAAGGGGCCAGCCCTGAAAGCTCTTGCTGGTCTTCACTGTCCCCGTGTACCCTACCCGCAGGCACAAAAGGACTGGGCATCTGTGCTTTCCCAGAGTCTCAGCATCTCACTGCGTTCGCACTCGGCAGAGCCTCTTTCCGAAAAGGCAAACGTCTGGCTCCTTCTCCCACAAGGAAGGGGCCAGCCCTGAAAGCTCTTGCTGGTCTTCACTGTCCCCGTGCACCCTACCCACAGGCACAACAGCACTGGACGTCTGTGCTTAACCACAGACGGCATATCTCACGGCGTTCGGTATCGGCAGAGCCTCTTTCCGAAAAGGCAAACGTCCGGCTCCTTCTCCCACAAGGAAGGGGCCAGCCCTGAAAGCTCTTGCTGGTCTTAACCGTCCCCGAACACCCTATCCACAGGCACAGCAGCACTGGGCATCTGTGCTTAACCACAGACGGCATATCTCACGGCGTTCGGTATCGGCAGAGCCTCTTTCCGAAAAGGCAAACGTCCGGCTCCTTCTCCCACAAGGAAGGGGCCAGCCCTGAAAGCTCTTGCTGGTCTTAACCGTCCCCGAACACCCTATCCACAGGCACAACAGCACTGGGCATCTGTGCTTAACCACAGACGGCATATCTCACAGCGTTCGCTATCGGCAGAGCCTCTTTCCGAAAAGGCAAACGTCCGGCTCCTTCTCCCACAAGGAAGGGGCCAGCCCTGAAAGCTCTTGCTGGTCTTCACTGGCCCCGTGCACCCTACCCACAGGCACAACAGCACTGGGCATCTGTGCTTTCCCAGAGACTCAGCATCTCACGGCGCTCGTTCTCGGCAGAGCCTCTTTCCGAAAAGGCAAACGTCCGGCTCCTTCTCCCACAAGGAAGGGGCCAGCCCTGAAAGCTCTTGCTGGTCTTCACTGTCCCCGTGCAACCTACCCACAGGCACAACAGCACTGGGCATCTGTGCTTTCCCAGAGACTCAGCATCTCACGGCGCTCGTTCTCGGCAGAGCCTCTTTCCGAAAAGGCAAACGTCCGGCTCCTTCTCCCACATGGAAGGGGCCAGCCCTGAAAGCTCTTGCTGGTCTTCACTGGCCCCGTGCACCCTACCCACAGGCACAACAGCACTGGGCATCTGTGCTTAACCACTGACGGCATATCTCACGGCGCTCGCTCTCGGCAGAGCCTCTTTCCGAAAAGGCAAACGTCCGGCTCCTTCTCCCACAAGGAAGGGGCCAGCCATGAAAGCTCTTTCTGGTCTTCACTGTCCCCGTGCACCCTACCCACAGGCACAACAGCACTGGGCATCTGTGCTTAACCACAGACGGCATATCTCACGGCGCTCGTTCTCGGCAGAGCCTCTTTCCGAAAAGGCAAACGTCCGGCTCCTTCTCCCACAAGGAAGGGGCCAGCCCTGAAAGCTCTTGCTGGTCTTCACTGGCCCCGTGCACCCTATCCACAGGCACAACAGCACTGGGCATCTGTGCTTAACCACAGACGGCATATCTCACGGCGCTCGTTCTCGGCAGAGCCTCTTTCCGAAAAGACAAACGTCCGGCTCCTTCTCCCACAAGGAAGGGGCCAGCCCTGAAAGCTCTTGCTGGTCTTCACTGTCCCCTTGCACCCTATCCACAGGCACAACAGCACTGGGCATCTGTGCTTTCCCAGAGACTCAGCATCTCACGGCGCTCGTTCTCGGCAGAGCCTCTTTCCGAAAAGGCAAACGTCCGGCTCCTTCTCCCACAAGGAAGGGGCCAGCCCTGAAAGCTCTTGCTGGTCTTCACTGGCCCCGTGCACCCTACCCACAGGCACAACAGCACTGGGCATCTGTGCTTAACCACAGACGGCATATCTCACGGCGCTCGCTCTCGGCAGAGCCTCTTTCCGAAAAGGCAAACGTCCGGCTCCTTCTCCCACAAGGATGGGGCCAGCCCTGAAAGCTCTTGCTGGTCTTCACTGGCCCCGTGCACCCTATCCACAGGCACAACAGCACTGGGCATCTGTGCTTAACCACTGACGGCATATCTCACGGCGCTCGCTCTCGGCAGAGCCTCTTTCCGAAAAGGCAAATGTCCGGCTCCTTCTCCCACAAGGAAGGGGCCAGCCCTGAAAGCTCTTGCTGGTCTTCACTGTCCCCGTGCACCCTACCCACAGGCACAACAGCACTGGGCATCTGTGCTTAACCACAGACGGCATATCTCACGGCACTCGTTCTCGGCAGAGCCTCTTTCCGAAAAGGCAAACGTCTGGCTCCTCCTCCCACAAGGAAGGAGCCAGCCCTGAAAGCTCTTGCTGGTCTTCACTGTCCCCGTGCACCCTACCCACAGGCACAACAGCACTGGGCATCTGTGCTTTCCCAGAGACTCAGCATCTCACGGCGCTCGTTCTCGGCAGAGCCTCTTTCCGAAAAGGCAAATGTCCGGCTCCTTCTCCCACAAGGAAGGGGCCAGCCCTGAAAGCTCTTGCTGGTCTTCACTGTCCCCGTGCACCCTACCCACAGGCACAACAGCACTGGGCATCTGTGCTTAACCACAGACGGCATATCTCACGGCGCTCGTTCTCGGCAGAGCCTCTTTCCGAAAAGGCAAACGTCCGGCTCCTTCTCCCACAAGGAAGGGGCCAGCCCTGAAAGCTCTTGCTGGTCTTCACTGTCCCCGTGCAACCTACCCACAGGCACAACAGCACTGGGCATCTGTGCTTAACCACAGACGGCATATCTCACGGCGCTCGTTCTCGACAGAGCCTCTTTCCGAAAAGGCAAACGTCCGGCTCCTTCTCCCACAAGGAAGGGGCCAGCCCTGAAAGCTCTTGCTGGTCTTCACTGTCCCCGTGCACCCTATCCACAGGCACAACAGCACTGGGCATCTGTGCTTAACCACAGACGGCATACCTCACGGCGCTCGTTCTCGGCAGAGCCTCTTTCCGAAAAGGCAAACGTCCGGCTCCTTCTCCCACAAGGAAGGGGCCAGTCCTGAAAGCTCTTGCTGGTCTTCACTGTCCCCGTGCACCCTACCCACAGGCACAACAGCACTGGGCATCTGTGCTTAACCACAGACGGCATATGTCACAGCGTTCGCTATCGGCAGAGCCTCTTTCCGAAAAGGCAAACGTCCGGCTCCTTCTCCCACAAGGAAGGGGCCAGCCCTGAAAGCTCTTGCTGGTCTTCACAGTCCCCGTGCACCCTACCCACAGGCAGAACAGTACTGGGCATCTGTGCTTTCCCAGAGATTCAGCATCTCACTGCGTTCGCACTCGGCAGAGCCTCTTTCCGAAAAGGCAAACGTCCGGCTCCTTCTCCCACAAGGAAGGGGCCAGCCCTGAAAGCTCTTGCTGGTCTTCACTGTCCCCGTGCACCCTACCCACAGGCACAACAGCACTGGGCATCTGTGCTTTCCCAGAGACTCAGCATCTCACGGCGCTCGTTCTCGGCAGAGCCTCTTTCCGAAAAGGCAAACGTCCGGCTCCTTCTCCCACAAGGAAGGGGCCAGCCCTGAAAGCTCTTGCAGGTCTTAACCGTCCCCGAACACCCTATCCACAGGCACAACAGCACTGGGCATCTGTGCTTAACCACAGACGGCATATGTCACGGCGTTCGCTATCGGCAGAGCCTCTTTCCGAAAAGGCAAACGTCCGGCTCCTTCTCCCACAAGGAAGGGGCCAGCCCTGAAAGCTCTTGCTGGTCTTCACTGGCCCCGTGCACCCTACCCACAGGCACAACAGCACTGGGCATCTGTGCTTTCCCAGAGACTCAGCATCTCACGGCGTTCGCACTCGGCAGAGACTCTTTCCGAAAAGGCAAACGTCCGGCTCCTTCTCCCACAAGGAAGGGGCCAGCCCTGAAAGCTCTTGCTGGTCTTCACTGGCCCCGTGCACCCTACCCACAGGCACAACAGCACTGGGCATCTGTGCTTAACCTCAGACGGCATATCTCACGGCGCTCGTTCTCGGCAGAGCCTCTTTCCGAAAAGGCAAACGTCCGGCTCCTTCTCCCACAAGGAAGGGGCCAGCCCAGAAAGCTCTTGCTGGTCTTCACTGTCCCCGTGCGCCCTACGCACAGGCACAACTGCACTGGGCATCTGTGCTTAACCACAGACGGCATATCTCACGGCGTTCGGTATCGGCAGAGCCTCTTTCCGAAAAGGCAAACGTCCGGCTCCTTCTCCCACAAGGAAGGGGCCAGCCCTGAAAGCTCTTGCTGGTCTTAACCGTCCCTGAACACCCTATCCACAGGCACAACAGCACTGGGCATCTGTGCTTAACCACAGACGGCATATCTCACAGCGTTCGGTCTCGGCAGAGCCTCTTTCCGAAAAGGCAAACGTCCGGCTCCTTCTCCCACAAGGAAGGGGCCAGCCCTGAAAGCTCTTGCTGGTCTTCACTGGCCCCGTGCACCCTATCCACAGGCACAACAGCACTGGGCATCTGTGCTTTCCCAGAGACTCAGCATCTCACGGCGCTCGTTCTCGACAGAGCCTCTTTCCGAAAAGGCAAACGTCCGGCTCCTTCTCCCACAAGGAAGGGGCCAGCCCAGAAAGCTCTTGCTGGTCTTCACTGTCCCCGTGCACCCTACCCACAGGCACAACAGCACTGGGCATCTGTGCTTAACCACAGACGGCATATCTCACGGCGCTCGTTCTCGGCAGAGCCTCTTTCCGAAAAGGCAAACGTCCGGCTCCTTCTCCCACAAGGAAGGGGCCAGCCCAGAAAGCTCTTGCTGGTCTTCACTGTCCCCGTGCACCCTACCCACAGGCACAACAGCACTGGGCATCTGTGCTTTCCCAGAGACTCAGCATCTCACGGCGCTCGTTCTTGGCAGAGACTCTTTCCGAAAAGGCAAACGTCCGGCTCCTTCTCCCACAAGGAAGGGGCCAGCCCTGAAAGCTCTTGCTGGTCTTCACTGGCCCCGTGCACCCTACCCACAGGCACAACAGCACTGGGCATCTGTGCTTAACCTCAGACGGCATATCTCACGGCGCTCGTTCTCGGCAGAGCCTCTTTCCGAAAAGGCAAACGTCCGGCTCCTTCTCCCACAAGGAAGGGGCCAGCCCTGAAAGCTCTTGCTGGTCTTCACTGTCCCCGTGCGCCCTACGCACAGGCACAACTGCACTGGGCATCTGTGCTTAACCACAGACGGCATATCTCACGGCGTTCGGTATCGGCAGAGCCTCTTTCCGAAAAGGCAAACGTCCGGCTCCTTCTCCCACAAGGAAGGGGCCAGCCCTGAAAGCTCTTGCTGGTCTTAACCGTCCCCGAACACCCTATCCACAGGCACAACAGCACTGGGCATCTGTGCTTAACCACAGACGGCATATCTCACAGCGTTCGGTCTCGGCAGAGCCTCTTTCCGAAAAGGCAAACGTCCGGCTCCTTCTCCCACAAGGAAGGGGCCAGCCCTGAAAGCTCTTGCTGGTCTTCACTGTCCCCGTGCACCCTATCCACAGGCACAACAGCACTGGGCATCTGTGCTTTCCCAGAGACTCAGCATCTCACGGCGCTCGTTCTCGGCAGAGCCTCTTTCCGAAAAGGCAAACGTCCGGCTCCTTCTCCCACAAGGAAGGGGCCAGCCCAGAAAGCTCTTGCTGGTCTTCACTGTCCCCGTGCACCCTATCCACAGGCACAACAGCACTGGGCATCTGTGCTTAACCACAGACGGCATATCTCACGGCGCTCGTTCTCGGCAGAGCCTCTTTCCGAAAAGGCAAACGTCCGGCTCCTTCTCCCACAAGGAAGGGGCCAGCCCTGAAAGCTCTTGCTGGTCTTCACTGTCCCCGTGCACCCTATCCACAGGCACAACAGCACTGGGCATCTGTGCTTTCCCAGAGACTCAGCAACTCACGGCGCTCGTTCTTGGCAGAGCCTCTTTCCGAAAAGGCAAACGTCCGGCTCCTACTCCCACAAGGAAGGGGCCAGCCCTGAAATCTCTTGCTGGTCTTCACTGTCCCCGTGCACCCTAACCACAGGCACAACAGCACTGGGCATCTGTGCTTAACCACAGACGGCATATCTCACGGCGCTCGTTCTCGGCAGAGCCTCTTTCCGAAAAGGCAAATGTCCGGCTCCTTCTCCCACAAGGAAGGGGCCAGCCCTGAAAGCTCTTGCTGGTCTTCACTGTCCCCGTGCACCCTATCCACAGGCACAACAGCACTGGGCATCTGTGCTTAACCACAGACAGCATATCTCACGGCGCTCGTTCTCGGCAGAGCCTCTTTCCGAAAAGGCAAACGTCCGGCTCCTTCTCCCACAAGGAAGGGGCCAGCCCTGAAAGCTCTTGCTGGTCTTCACTGTCCCCGTGCACCCTATCCACAGGCACAACAGCACTGGGCATCTGTGCTTAACCACAGACGGCATATCTCACGGCGCTCGTTCTCGGCAGAGCCTCTTTCCGAAAAGGCAAACGTCCGGCTCCTTCTCCCACAAGGATGGGGCCAGCCCTGAAAGCTCTTGCTGGTCTTCACTGGCCCCGTGCACCCTATCCACAGGCACAACAGCACTGGGCATCTGTGCTTAACCACTGACGGCATATCTCACGGCGCTCGCTCTCGGCAGAGCCTCTTTCCGAAAAGGCAAATGTCCGGCTCCTTCTCCCACAAGGAAGGGGCCAGCCCTGAAAGCTCTTGCTGGTCCTCACTGTCCCCGTGCACCCTACCCACAGGCACAACAGCACTGGGCATCTGTGCTTAACCACAGACGGCATATCTCACGGCGCTCGTTCTCGGCAGAGCCTCTTTCCGAAAAGGCAAACGTCCGGCTCCTTCTCCCACAAGGAAGGGGCCAGCCCAGAAAGCTCTTGCTGGTCTTCACTGTCCCCGTGCACCCTATCCACAGGCACAACAGCACTGGGCATCTGTGCTTTCCCAGAGACTCAGCATCTCACGGCGCTCGTTCTTGGCAGAGACTCTTTCCGAAAAGGCAAACGTCCGGCTCCTTCTCCCACAAGGAAGGGGCCAGCCCAGAAAGCTCTTGCTGGTCTTCACTGGCCCCGTGCACCCTACCCACAGGCACAACAGCACTGGGCATCTGTGCTTAACCTCAGACGGCATATCTCACGGCGCTCGTTCTCGGCAGAGCCTCTTTCCGAAAAGGCAAACGTCCGGCTCCTTCTCCCACAAGGAAGGGGCCAGCCCTGAAAGCTCTTGCTGGTCTTCACTGTCCCCGTGCGCCCTACGCACAGGCACAACTGCACTGGGCATCTGTGCTTAACCACAGACGGCATATCTCACGGCGTTCGGTATCGGCAGAGCCTCTTTCCGAAAAGGCAAACGTCCGGCTCCTTCTCCCACAAGGAAGGGGCCAGCCCTGAAAGCTCTTGCTGGTCTTCACAGTCCCCGTGCACCCTACCCACAGGCAGAACAGTACTGGGCATCTGTGCTTTCCCAGAGATTCAGCATCTCACTGCGTTCGCACTCGGCAGAGCCTCTTTCCGAAAAGGCAAACGTCCGGCTCCTTCTCCCACAAGGAAGGGGCCAGCCCTGAAAGCTCTTGCTGGTCTTCACTGTCCCCGTGCACCCTACCCACAGGCACAACAGCACTGGGCATCTGTGCTTTCCCAGAGACTCAGCATCTCACGGCGCTCGTTCTCGGCAGAGCCTCTTTCCGAAAAGGCAAACGTCCGGCTCCTTCTCCCACAAGGAAGGGGCCAGCCCTGAAAGCTCTTGCAGGTCTTAACCGTCCCCGAACACCCTATCCACAGGCACAACAGCACTGGGCATCTGTGCTTAACCACAGACGGCATATGTCACGGCGTTCGCTATCGGCAGAGCCTCTTTCCGAAAAGGCAAACGTCCGGCTCCTTCTCCCACAAGGAAGGGGCCAGCCCTGAAAGCTCTTGCTGGTCTTCACTGGCCCCGTGCACCCTACCCACAGGCACAACAGCACTGGGCATCTGTGCTTTCCCAGAGACTCAGCATCTCACGGCGTTCGCACTCGGCAGAGACTCTTTCCGAAAAGGCAAACGTCCGGCTCCTTCTCCCACAAGGAAGGGGCCAGCCCTGAAAGCTCTTGCTGGTCTTCACTGGCCCCGTGCACCCTACCCACAGGCACAACAGCACTGGGCATCTGTGCTTAACCTCAGACGGCATATCTCACGGCGCTCGTTCTCGGCAGAGCCTCTTTCCGAAAAGGCAAACGTCCGGCTCCTTCTCCCACAAGGAAGGGGCCAGCCCAGAAAGCTCTTGCTGGTCTTCACTGTCCCCGTGCGCCCTACGCACAGGCACAACTGCACTGGGCATCTGTGCTTAACCACAGACGGCATATCTCACGGCGTTCGGTATCGGCAGAGCCTCTTTCCGAAAAGGCAAACGTCCGGCTCCTTCTCCCACAAGGAAGGGGCCAGCCCTGAAAGCTCTTGCTGGTCTTAACCGTCCCTGAACACCCTATCCACAGGCACAACAGCACTGGGCATCTGTGCTTAACCACAGACGGCATATCTCACAGCGTTCGGTCTCGGCAGAGCCTCTTTCCGAAAAGGCAAACGTCCGGCTCCTTCTCCCACAAGGAAGGGGCCAGCCCTGAAAGCTCTTGCTGGTCTTCACTGGCCCCGTGCACCCTACCCACAGGCACAACAGCACTGGGCATCTGTGCTTTCCCAGAGACTCAGCATCTCACGGCGCTCGTTCTCGACAGAGCCTCTTTCCGAAAAGGCAAACGTCCGGCTCCTTCTCCCACAAGGAAGGGGCCAGCCCAGAAAGCTCTTGCTGGTCTTCACTGTCCCCGTGCACCCTACCCACAGGCACAACAGCACTGGGCATCTGTGCTTAACCACAGACGGCATATCTCACGGCGCTCGTTCTCGGCAGAGCCTCTTTCCGAAAAGGCAAACGTCCGGCTCCTTCTCCCACAAGGAAGGGGCCAGCCCAGAAAGCTCTTGCTGGTCTTCACTGTCCCCGTGCACCCTATCCACAGGCACAACAGCACTGGGCATCTGTGCTTTCCCAGAGACTCAGCATCTCACGGCGCTCGTTCTTGGCAGAGACTCTTTCCGAAAAGGCAAACGTCCGGCTCCTTCTCCCACAAGGAAGGGGCCAGCCCTGAAAGCTCTTGCTGGTCTTCACTGGCCCCGTGCACCCTACCCACAGGCACAACAGCACTGGGCATCTGTGCTTAACCTCAGACGGCATATCTCACGGCGCTCGTTCTCGGCAGAGCCTCTTTCCGAAAAGGCAAACGTCCGGCTCCTTCTCCCACAAGGAAGGGGCCAGCCCTGAAAGCTCTTGCTGGTCTTCACTGTCCCCGTGCGCCCTACGCACAGGCACAACTGCACTGGGCATCTGTGCTTAACCACAGACGGCATATCTCACGGCGTTCGGTATCGGCAGAGCCTCTTTCCGAAAAGGCAAACGTCCGGCTCCTTCTCCCACAAGGAAGGGGCCAGCCCTGAAAGCTCTTGCTGGTCTTAACCGTCCCCGAACACCCTATCCACAGGCACAACAGCACTGGGCATCTGTGCTTAACCACAGACGGCATATCTCACAGCGTTCGGTCTCGGCAGAGCCTCTTTCCGAAAAGGCAAACGTCCGGCTCCTTCTCCCACAAGGAAGGGGCCAGCCCTGAAAGCTCTTGCTGGTCTTCACTGTCCCCGTGCACCCTATCCACAGGCACAACAGCACTGGGCATCTGTGCTTTCCCAGAGACTCAGCATCTCACGGCGCTCGTTCTCGGCAGAGCCTCTTTCCGAAAAGGCAAACGTCCGGCTCCTTCTCCCACAAGGAAGGGGCCAGCCCAGAAAGCTCTTGCTGGTCTTCACTGTCCCCGTGCACCCTATCCACAGGCACAACAGCACTGGGCATCTGTGCTTAACCACAGACGGCATATCTCACGGCGCTCGTTCTCGGCAGAGCCTCTTTCCGAAAAGGCAAACGTCCGGCTCCTTCTCCCACAAGGAAGGGGCCAGCCCTGAAAGCTCTTGCTGGTCTTCACTGTCCCCGTGCACCCTATCCACAGGCACAACAGCACTGGGCATCTGTGCTTTCCCAGAGACTCAGCAACTCACGGCGCTCGTTCTTGGCAGAGCCTCTTTCCGAAAAGGCAAACGTCCGGCTCCTACTCCCACAAGGAAGGGGCCAGCCCTGAAATCTCTTGCTGGTCTTCACTGTCCCCGTGCACCCTAACCACAGGCACAACAGCACTGGGCATCTGTGCTTAACCACAGACGGCATATCTCACGGCGCTCGTTCTCGGCAGAGCCTCTTTCCGAAAAGGCAAATGTCCGGCTCCTTCTCCCACAAGGAAGGGGCCAGCCCTGAAAGCTCTTGCTGGTCTTCACTGTCCCCGTGCACCCTATCCACAGGCACAACAGCACTGGGCATCTGTGCTTAACCACAGACAGCATATCTCACGGCGCTCGTTCTCGGCAGAGCCTCTTTCCGAAAAGGCAAACGTCCGGCTCCTTCTCCCACAAGGAAGGGGCCAGCCCTGAAAGCTCTTGCTGGTCTTCACTGTCCCCGTGCACCCTATCCACAGGCACAACAGCACTGGGCATCTGTGCTTAACCACAGACGGCATATCTCACGGCGCTCGTTCTCGGCAGAGCCTCTTTCCGAAAAGGCAAACGTCCGGCTCCTTCTCCCACAAGGATGGGGCCAGCCCTGAAAGCTCTTGCTGGTCTTCACTGGCCCCGTGCACCCTATCCACAGGCACAACAGCACTGGGCATCTGTGCTTAACCACTGACGGCATATCTCACGGCGCTCGCTCTCGGCAGAGCCTCTTTCCGAAAAGGCAAATGTCCGGCTCCTTCTCCCACAAGGAAGGGGCCAGCCCTGAAAGCTCTTGCTGGTCCTCACTGTCCCCGTGCACCCTACCCACAGGCACAACAGCACTGGGCATCTGTGCTTAACCACAGACGGCATATCTCACGGCGCTCGTTCTCGGCAGAGCCTCTTTCCGAAAAGGCAAACGTCCGGCTCCTTCTCCCACAAGGAAGGGGCCAGCCCAGAAAGCTCTTGCTGGTCTTCACTGTCCCCGTGCACCCTATCCACAGGCACAACAGCACTGGGCATCTGTGCTTTCCCAGAGACTCAGCATCTCACGGCGCTCGTTCTTGGCAGAGACTCTTTCCGAAAAGGCAAACGTCCGGCTCCTTCTCCCACAAGGAAGGGGCCAGCCCTGAAAGCTCTTGCTGGTCTTCACTGGCCCCGTGCACCCTACCCACAGGCACAACAGCACTGGGCATCTGTGCTTAACCTCAGACGGCATATCTCACGGCGCTCGTTCTCGGCAGAGCCTCTTTCCGAAAAGGCAAACGTCCGGCTCCTTCTCCCACAAGGAAGGGGCCAGCCCTGAAAGCTCTTGCTGGTCTTCACTGTCCCCGTGCGCCCTACGCACAGGCACAACTGCACTGGGCATCTGTGCTTAACCACAGACGGCATATCTCACGGCGTTCGGTATCGGCAGAGCCTCTTTCCGAAAAGGCAAACGTCCGGCTCCTTCTCCCACAAGGAAGGGGCCAGCCCTGAAAGCTCTTGCTGGTCTTAACCGTCCCCGAACACCCTATCCACAGGCACAACAGCACTGGGCATCTGTGCTTAACCACAGACGGCATATCTCACAGCGTTCGGTCTCGGCAGAGCCTCTTTCCGAAAAGGCAAACGTCCGGCTCCTTCTCCCACAAGGAAGGGGCCAGCCCTGAAAGCTCTTGCTGGTCTTCACTGTCCCCGTGCACCCTACCCACAGGCACAACAGCACTGGGCATCTGTGCTTTCCCAGAGACTCAGCATCTCACGGCGCTCGTTCTCGGCAGAGCCTCTTTCCGAAAAGGCAAACGTCCGGCTCCTTCTCCCACAAGGAAGGGGCCAGCCCAGAAAGCTCTTGCTGGTCTTCACTGTCCCCGTGCACCCTATCCACAGGCACAACAGCACTGGGCATCTGTGCTTAACCACAGACGGCATATCTCACGGCGCTCGTTCTCGGCAGAGCCTCTTTCCGAAAAGGCAAACGTCCGGCTCCTTCTCCCACAAGGAAGGGGCCAGCCCTGAAAGCTCTTGCTGGTCTTCACTGTCCCCGTGCACCCTATCCACAGGCACAACAGCACTGGGCATCTGTGCTTTCCCAGAGACTCAGCAACTCACGGCGCTCGTTCTTGGCAGAGCCTCTTTCCGAAAAGGCAAACGTCCGGCTCCTACTCCCACAAGGAAGGGGCCAGCCCTGAAATCTCTTGCTGGTCTTCACTGTCCCCGTGCACCCTAACCACAGGCACAACAGCACTGGGCATCTGTGCTTAACCACAGACGGCATATCTCACGGCGCTCGTTCTCGGCAGAGCCTCTTTCCGAAAAGGCAAATGTCCGGCTCCTTCTCCCACAAGGAAGGGGCCAGCCCTGAAAGCTCTTGCTGGTCTTCACTGTCCCCGTGCACCCTATCCACAGGCACAACAGCACTGGGCATCTGTGCTTAACCACAGACAGCATATCTCACGGCGCTCGTTCTCGGCAGAGCCTCTTTCCGAAAAGGCAAACGTCCGGCTCCTTCTCCCACAAGGAAGGGGCCAGCCCTGAAAGCTCTTGCTGGTCTTCACTGTCCCCGTGCACCCTATCCACAGGCACAACAGCACTGGGCATCTGTGCTTAACCACAGACGGCATATCTCACGGCGCTCGTTCTCGGCAGAGCCTCTTTCCGAAAAGGCAAACGTCCGGCTCCTTCTCCCACAAGGATGGGGCCAGCCCTGAAAGCTCTTGCTGGTCTTCACTGGCCCCGTGCACCCTACCCACAGGCACAACAGCACTGGGCATCTGTGCTTAACCACTGACGGCATATCTCACGGCGCTCGCTCTCGGCAGAGCCTCTTTCCGAAAAGGCAAATGTCCGGCTCCTTCTCCCACAAGGAAGGGGCCAGCCCTGAAAGCTCTTGCTGGTCCTCACTGTCCCCGTGCACCCTACCCACAGGCACAACAGCACTGGGCATCTGTGCTTAACCACAGACGGCATATCTCACGGCGCTCGTTCTCGGCAGAGCCTCTTTCCGAAAAGGCAAACGTCCGGCTCCTTCTCCCACAAGGAAGGGGCCAACCTGAAAGCTCTTGCTGGTCTTCACTGTCCCCGTGCAACCTACCCACAGGCACAACAGCACTGGGCATCTGTGCTTAACCACAGACGGCATATCTCACGGCGCTCGTTCTCGACAGAGCCTCTTTCCGAAAAGGCAAACGTCCGGCTCCTTCTCCCACAAGGAAGGGGCCAGCCCTGAAAGCTCTTGCTGGTCTTCACTGTCCCCGTGCACCCTATCCACAGGCACAACTGCACTGGGCATCTGTGCTTAACCACAGACGGCATATCTCACGGCGTTCGGTATCGGCAGAGCCTCTTTCCGAAAAGGCAAACGTCCGGCTCCTTCTCCCACAAGGAAGGGGCCAGCCCTGAAAGCTCTTGCTGGTCTTAACCGTCCCTGAACACCCTATCCACAGGCACAACAGCACTGGGCATCTGTGCTTAACCACAGACGGCATATCTCACAGCGTTCGGTCTCGGCAGAGCCTCTTTCCGAAAAGGCAAACGTCCGGCTCCTTCTCCCACAAGGAAGGGGCCAGCCCTGAAAGCTCTTGCTGGTCTTCACTGGCCCCGTGCACCCTACCCACAGGCACAACAGCACTGGGCATCTGTGCTTTCCCAGAGACTCAGCATCTCACGGCGCTCGTTCTCGGCAGAGCCTCTTTCCGAAAAGGCAAACGTCCGGCTCCTTCTCCCACAAGGAAGGGGCCAGCCCAGAAAGCTCTTGCTGGTCTTCACTGTCCCCGTGCACCCTACCCACAGGCACAACAGCACTGGGCATCTGTGCTTAACCACAGACGGCATATCTCACGGCGCTCGTTCTCGGCAGAGCCTCTTTCCGAAAAGGCAAACGTCCGGCTCCTTCTCCCACAAGGAAGGGGCCAGCCCAGAAAGCTCTTGCTGGTCTTCACTGTCCCCGTGCACCCTATCCACAGGCACAACAGCACTGGGCATCTGTGCTTTCCCAGAGACTCAGCATCTCACGGCGCTCGTTCTTGGCAGAGACTCTTTCCGAAAAGGCAAACGTCCGGCTCCTTCTCCCACAAGGAAGGGGCCAGCCCTGAAAGCTCTTGCTGGTCTTCACTGGCCCCGTGCACCCTACGCACAGGCACAACTGCACTGGGCATCTGTGCTTAACCACAGACGGCATATCTCACGGCGTTCGGTATCGGCAGAGCCTCTTTCCGAAAAGGCAAACGTCCGGCTCCTTCTCCCACAAGGAAGGGGCCAGCCCTGAAAGCTCTTGCTGGTCTTAACCGTCCCCGAACACCCTATCCACAGGCACAACAGCACTGGGCATCTGTGCTTAACCACAGACGGCATATCTCACAGCGTTCGGTCTCGGCAGAGCCTCTTTCCGAAAAGGCAAACGTCCGGCTCCTTCTCCCACAAGGAAGGGGCCAGCCCTGAAAGCTCTTGCTGGTCTTCACTGGCCCCGTGCACCCTACCCACAGGCACAACAGCACTGGGCATCTGTGCTTTCCCAGAGACTCAGCATCTCACGGCGCTCGTTCTCGGCAGAGCCTCTTTCCGAAAAGGCAAACGTCCGGCTCCTTCTCCCACAAGGAAGGGGCCAGCCCAGAAAGCTCTTGCTGGTCTTCACTGGCCCCGTGCACCCTACCCACAGGCACAACAGCACTGGGCATCTGTGCTTAACCACAGACGGCATATCTCACGGCGCTCGTTCTCGGCAGAGCCTCTTTCCGAAAAGGCAAACGTCCGGCTCCTTCTCCCACAAGGAAGGGGCCAGCCCTGAAAGCTCTTGCTGGTCTTCACTGTCCCCGTGCACCCTATCCACAGGCACAACAGCACTGGGCATCTGTGCTTTCCCAGAGACTCAGCAACTCACGGCGCTCGTTCTTGGCAGAGCCTCTTTCCGAAAAGGCAAACGTCCGGCTCCTACTCCCACAAGGAAGGGGCCAGCCCTGAAATCTCTTGCTGGTCTTCACTGTCCCCGTGCACCCTAACCACAGGCACAACAGCACTGGGCATCTGTGCTTAACCACAGACGGCATATCTCACGGCGCTCGTTCTCGGCAGAGCCTCTTTCCGAAAAGGCAAATGTCCGGCTCCTTCTCCCACAAGGAAGGGGCCAGCCCTGAAAGCTCTTGCTGGTCTTCACTGTCCCCGTGCACCCTATCCACAGGCACAACAGCACTGGGCATCTGTGCTTAACCACAGACAGCATATCTCACGGCGCTCGTTCTCGGCAGAGCCTCTTTCCGAAAAGGCAAACGTCCGGCTCCTTCTCCCACAAGGAAGGGGCCAGCCCTGAAAGCTCTTGCTGGTCTTCACTGTCCCCGTGCACCCTATCCACAGGCACAACAGCACTGGGCATCTGTGCTTAACCACAGACGGCATATCTCACGGCGCTCGTTCTCGGCAGAGCCTCTTTCCGAAAAGGCAAACGTCCGGCTCCTTCTCCCACAAGGATGGGGCCAGCCCTGAAAGCTCTTGCTGGTCTTCACTGGCCCCGTGCACCCTACCCACAGGCACAACAGCAATGGGCATCTGTGCTTTCCCAGAGACTCAGCATCTCACGGCGTTCGCACTCGGCAGAGACTCTTTCCGAAAAGGCAAACGTCCGGCTCCTTCTCCCACAAGGAAGGGGCCAGCCCTGAAAGCTCTTGCTGGTCTTCACTGGCCCCGTGCACCCTACCCACAGGCACAACAGCACTGGGCATGTGTGCTTAACCTCAGACGGCATATCTCACGGCGCTCGTTCTCGGCAGAGCCTCTTTCCGAAAAGGCAAACGTCCGGCTCCTTCTCCCACAAGGAAGGGGCCAGCCCAGAAAGCTCTTGCTGGTCTTCACTGTCCCCGTGCGCCCTACGCACAGGCACAACTGCACTGGGCATCTGTGCTTAACCACAGACGGCATATCTCACGGCGTTCGGTATCGGCAGAGCCTCTTTCCGAAAAGGCAAACGTCCGGCTCCTTCTCCCACAAGGAAGGGGCCAGCCCTGAAAGCTCTTGCTGGTCTTAACCGTCCCTGAACACCCTATCCACAGGCACAACAGCACTGGGCATCTGTGCTTAACCACAGACGGCATATCTCACAGCGTTCGGTCTCGGCAGAGCCTCTTTCCGAAAAGGCAAACGTCCGGCTCCTTCTCCCACAAGGAAGGGGCCAGCCCTGAAAGCTCTTGCTGGTCTTCACTGGCCCCGTGCACCCTACCCACAGGCACAACAGCACTGGGCATCTGTGCTTTCCCAGAGACTCAGCATCTCACGGCGCTCGTTCTCGGCAGAGCCTCTTTCCGAAAAGGCAAACGTCCGGCTCCTTCTCCCACAAGGAAGGGGCCAGCCCAGAAAGCTCTTGCTGGTCTTCACTGTCCCCGTGCACCCTACCCACAGGCACAACAGCACTGGGCATCTGTGCTTAACCACAGACGGCATATCTCACGGCGCTCGTTCTCGGCAGAGCCTCTTTCCGAAAAGGCAAACGTCCGGCTCCTTCTCCCACAAGGAAGGGGCCAGCCCAGAAAGCTCTTGCTGGTCTTCACTGTCCCCGTGCACCCTATCCACAGGCACAACAGCACTGGGCATCTGTGCTTTCCCAGAGACTCAGCATCTCACGGCGCTCGTTCTTGGCAGAGACTCTTTCCGAAAAGGCAAACGTCCGGCTCCTTCTCCCACAAGGAAGGGGCCAGCCCTGAAAGCTCTTGCTGGTCTTCACTGGCCCCGTGCACCCTACCCACAGGCACAACAGCACTGGGCATCTGTGATTAACCTCAGACGGCATATCTCACGGCGCTCGTTCTCGGCAGAGCCTCTTTCCGAAAAGGCAAACGTCCGGCTCCTTCTCCCACAAGGAAGGGGCCAGCCCTGAAAGCTCTTGCTGGTCTTCACTGTCCCCGTGCGCCCTACGCACAGGCACAACTGCACTGGGCATCTGTGCTTAACCACAGACGGCATATCTCACGGCGTTCGGTATCGGCAGAGCCTCTTTCCGAAAAGGCAAACGTCCGGCTCCTTCTCCCACAAGGAAGGGGCCAGCCCTGAAAGCTCTTGCTGGTCTTAACCGTCCCCGAACACCCTATCCACAGGCACAACAGCACTGGGCATCTGTGCTTAACCACAGACGGCATATCTCACAGCGTTCGGTCTCGGCAGAGCCTCTTTCCGAAAAGGCAAACGTCCGGCTCCTTCTCCCACAAGGAAGGGGCCAGCCCTGAAAGCTCTTGCTGGTCTTCACTGGCCCCGTGCACCCTACCCACAGGCACAACAGCACTGGGCATCTGTGCTTTCCCAGAGACTCAGCATCTCACGGCGCTCGTTCTCGGCAGAGCCTCTTTCCGAAAAGGCAAACGTCCGGCTCCTTCTCCCACAAGGAAGGGGCCAGCCCAGAAAGCTCTTGCTGGTCTTCACTGTCCCCGTGCACCCTATCCACAGGCACAACAGCACTGGGCATCTGTGCTTAACCACAGACGGCATATCTCACGGCGCTCGTTCTCGGCAGAGCCTCTTTCCGAAAAGGCAAACGTCCGGCTCCTTCTCCCACAAGGAAGGGGCCAGCCCTGAAAGCTCTTGCTGGTCTTCACTGTCCCCGTGCACCCTATCCACAGGCACAACAGCACTGGGCATCTGTGCTTTCCCAGAGACTCAGCAACTCACGGCGCTCGTTCTTGGCAGAGCCTCTTTCCGAAAAGGCAAACGTCCGGCTCCTACTCCCACAAGGAAGGGGCCAGCCCTGAAATCTCTTGCTGGTCTTCACTGTCCCCGTGCACCCTAACCACAGGCACAACAGCACTGGGCATCTGTGCTTAACCACAGACGGCATATCTCACGGCGCTCGTTCTCGGCAGAGCCTCTTTCCGAAAAGGCAAATGTCCGGCTCCTTCTCCCACAAGGAAGGGGCCAGCCCTGAAAGCTCTTGCTGGTCTTCACTGTCCCCGTGCACCCTATCCACAGGCACAACAGCACTGGGCATCTGTGCTTAACCACAGACGGCATATCTCACGGCGTTCGGTATCGGCAGAGCCTCTTTCCGAAAAGGCAAACGTCCGGCTCCTTCTCCCACAAGGAAGGGGCCAGCCCTGAAAGCTCTTGCTGGTCTTAACCGTCCCCGAACACCCTATCCACAGGCACAACAGCACTGGGCATCTGTGCTTAACCACAGACGGCATATCTCACAGCGTTCGGTCTCGGCAGAGCCTCTTTCCGAAAAGGCAAACGTCCGGCTCCTTCTCCCACAAGGAAGGGGCCAGCCCTGAAAGCTCTTGCTGGTCTTCACTGGCCCCGTGCACCCTACCCACAGGCACAACAGCACTGGGCATCTGTGCTTTCCCAGAGACTCAGCATCTCACGGCGCTCGTTCTCGGCAGAGCCTCTTTCCGAAAAGGCAAACGTCCGGCTCCTTCTCCCACAAGGAAGGGGCCAGCCCAGAAAGCTCTTGCTGGTCTTCACTGTCCCCGTGCACCCTATCCACAGGCACAACAGCACTGGGCATCTGTGCTTAACCACAGACGGCATATCTCACGGCGCTCGTTCTCGGCAGAGCCTCTTTCCGAAAAGGCAAACGTCCGGCTCCTTCTCCCACAAGGAAGGGGCCAGCCCTGAAAGCTCTTGCTGGTCTTCACTGTCCCCGTGCACCCTATCCACAGGCACAACAGCACTGGGCATCTGTGCTTTCCCAGAGACTCAGCATGTCACGGCGCTCGTTCTTGGCAGAGCCTCTTTCCGAAAAGGCAAACGTCCGGCTCCTACTCCCACAAGGAAGGGGCCAGCCCTGAAATCTCTTGCTGGTCTTCACTGTCCCCGTGCACCCTAACCACAGGCACAACAGCACTGGGCATCTGTGCTTAACCACAGACGGCATATCTCACGGCGCTCGTTCTCGGCAGAGCCTCTTTCCGAAAAGGCAAATGTCCGGCTCCTTCTCCCACAAGGAAGGGGCCAGCCCTGAAAGCTCTTGCAGGTCTTAACCGTCCCCGAACACCCTATCCACAGGCACAACAGCACTGGGCATCTGTGCTTAACCACAGACGGCATATGTCACGGCGTTCGCTATCGGCAGAGCCTCTTTCCGAAAAGGCAAACGTCCGGCTCCTTCTCCCACAAGGAAGGGGCCAGCCCTGAAAGCTCTTGCTGGTCTTCACTGGCCCCGTGCACCCTACCCACAGGCACAACAGCACTGGGCATCTGTGCTTTCCCAGAGACTCAGCATTTCACGGCGCTCGTTCTCGGCAGAGACTCTTTCCGAAAAGGCAAACGTCCGGCTCCTTCTCCCACAAGGAAGGGGCCAGCCCTGAAAGCTCTTGCTGGTCTTCACTGGCCCCGTGCACCCTACCCACAGGCACAACAGCACTGGGCATCTGTGCTTTCCCAGAGACTCAGCATCTCACGGCGCTCGTTCTCGGCAGAGCCTCTTTCCGAAAAGGCAAACGTCCGGCTCCTTCTCCCACAAGGAAGGGGCCAGCCCAGAAAGCTCTTGCTGGTCTTCACTGTCCCCGTGCACCCTATCCACAGGCACAACAGCACTGGGCATCTGTGCTTAACCACAGACGGCATATCTCACGGCGCTCGTTCTCGGCAGAGCCTCTTTCCGAAAAGGCAAACGTCCGGCTCCTTCTCCCACAAGGAAGGGGCCAGCCCTGAAAGCTCTTGCTGGTCTTCACTGTCCCCGTGCACCCTATCCACAGGCACAACAGCACTGGGCATCTGTGCTTTCCCAGAGACTCAGCATCTCACGGCGCTCGTTCTTGGCAGAGCCTCTTTCCGAAAAGGCAAACGTCCGGCTCCTACTCCCACAAGGAAGGGGCCAGCCCTGAAATCTCTTGCTGGTCTTCACTGTCCCCGTGCACCCTAACCACAGGCACAACAGCACTGGGCATCTGTGCTTAACCACAGACGGCATATCTCACGGCGCTCGTTCTCGGCAGAGCCTCTTTCCGAAAAGGCAAATGTCCGGCTCCTTCTCCCACAAGGAAGGGGCCAGCCCTGAAAGCTCTTGCTGGTCTTCACTGTCCCCGTGCACCCTATCCACAGGCACAACAGCACTGGGCATCTGTGCTTAACCACAGACGGCATATCTCACGGCGCTCGTTCTCGGCAGAGCCTCTTTCCGAAAAGGCAAACGTCCGGCTCCTTCTCCCACAAGGAAGGGGCCAGCCCTGAAAGCTCTTGCTGGTCTTCACTGTCCCCGTGCACCCTATCCACAGGCACAACAGCACTGGGCATCTGTGCTTAACCACAGACGGCATATCTCACGGCGCTCGTTCTCGGCAGAGCCTCTTTCCGAAAAGGCAAACGTCCGGCTCCTTCTCCCACAAGGATGGGGCCAGCCCTGAAAGCTCTTGCTGGTCTTCACTGGCCCCGTGCACCCTACCCACAGGCACAACAGCACTGGGCATCTGTGCTTAACCACTGACGGCATATCTCACGGCGCTCGCTCTCGGCAGAGCCTCTTTCCGAAAAGGCAAATGTCCGGCTCCTTCTCCCACAAGGAAGGGGCCAGCCCTGAAATCTCTTGCTGGTCTTCACTGTCCCCGTGCACCCTACCCACAGGCACAACAGCACTGGGCATCTGTGCTTAACCACAGACGGCATATGTCACAGCGTTCGCTATCGGCAGAGCCTCTTTCCGAAAAGGCAAACGTCCGGCTCCTTCTCCCACAAGGAAGGGGCCAGCCCTGAAAGCTCTTGCTGGTCTTCACAGTCCCCGTGCACCCTACCCACAGGCAGAACAGTACTGGGCATCTGTGCTTTCCCAGAGACACAGCATCTCACTGCGTTCGCACTCGGCAGAGCCTCTTTCCGAAAAGGCAAACGTCCGGCTCCTTCTCCCACAAGGAAGGGGCCAGCCCTGAAAGCTCTTGCTGGTCTTCACTGTCCCCGTGCACCCTACCCACAGGCACAACAGCACTGGGCATCTGTGCTTTCCCAGAGACTCAGCATCTCACGGCGCTCGTTCTCGGCAGAGCCTCTTTCCGAAAAGGCAAACGTCCGGCTCCTTCTCCCACAAGGAAGGGGCCAGCCCTGAAAGCTCTTGCTGGTCTTCACTGTCCCCGTGCACCCTATCCACAGGCACAACAGCACTGGGCATCTGTGCTTAACCACAGACGGCATATCTCACGGCGCTCGTTCTCGGCAGAGCTTCTTTCCGAAAAGGCAAACGTCCGGCTCCTTCTCCCACAAGGAAGGGGCCAGCCCTGAAAGCTCTTGCTGGTCTTCACTGTCCCCGTGCACCCTATCCACAGGCACAACAGCACTGGGCATCTGTGCTTTCCCAGAGACTCAGCATCTCACGGCGCTCGTTCTTGGCAGAGCCTCTTTCCGAAAAGGCAAACGTCCGGCTCCTACTCCCACAAGGAAGGGGCCAGCCCTGAAATCTCTTGCTGGTCTTCACTGTCCCCGTGCACCCTAACCACAGGCACAACAGCACTGGGCATCTGTGCTTAACCACAGACGGCATATCTCACGGCGCTCGTTCTCGGCAGAGCCTCTTTCCGAAAAGGCAAATGTCCGGCTCCTTCTCCCACAAGGAAGGGGCCAGCCCTGAAAGCTCTTGCTGGTCTTCACTGTCCCCGTGCACCCTATCCACAGGCACAACAGCACTGGGCATCTGTGCTTAACCACAGACGGCATATCTCACGGCGCTCGTTCTCGGCAGAGCCTCTTTCCGAAAAGGCAAACGTCCGGCTCCTTCTCCCACAAGGAAGGGGCCAGCCCTGAAAGCTCTTGCTGGTCTTCACTGGCCCCGTGCACCCTATCCACAGGCACAACAGCACTGGGCATCTGTGCTTAACCACAGACGGCATATCTCACGGCGCTCGTTCTCGGCAGAGCCTCTTTCCGAAAAGGCAAACGTCCGGCTCCTTCTCCCACAAGGATGGGGCCAGCCCTGAAAGCTCTTGCTGGTCTTCACTGTCCCCGTGCACCCTACCCACAGGCACAACAGCACTGGGCATCTGTGCTTTCCCAGAGACTCAGCATCTCACGGCGCTCGTTCTCGGCAGAGCCTCTTTCCGAAAAGGCAAACGTCCGGCTCCTTCTCCCACAAGGAAGGGGCCAGCCCTGAAAGCTCTTGCAGGTCTTAACCGTCCCCGAACACCCTATCCACAGGCACAACAGCACTGGGCATCTGTGCTTAACCACAGACGGCATATGTCACGGCGTTCGCTATCGGCAGAGCCTCTTTCCGAAAAGGCAAACGTCCGGCTCCTTCTCCCACAAGGAAGGGGCCAGCCCTGAAAGCTCTTGCTGGTCTTCACTGGCCCCGTGCACCCTACCCACAGGCACAACAGCACTGGGCATCTGTGCTTTCCCAGAGACTCAGCATCTCACGGCGTTCGCACTCGGCAGAGACTCTTTCCGAAAAGGCAAACGTCCGGCTCCTTCTCCCACAAGGAAGGGGCCAGCCCTGAAAGCTCTTGCTGGTCTTCACTGTCCCCGTGCACCCTACCCACAGGCACAACAGCACTGGGCATCTGTGCTTAACCTCAGACGGCATATCTCACGGCGCTCGTTCTCGGCAGAGCCTCTTTCCGAAAAGGCAAACGTCCGGCTCCTTCTCCCACAAGGAAGGGGCCAGCCCTGAAAGCTCTTGCTGGTCTTCACTGTCCCCGTGCGCCCTACGCACAGGCACAACTGCACTGGGCATCTGTGCTTAACCACAGACGGCATATCTCACGGCGTTCGGTATCGGCAGAGCCTCTTTCCGAAAAGGCAAACGTCCGGCTCCTTCTCCCACAAGGAAGGGGCCAGCCCTGAAAGCTCTTGCTGGTCTTAACCGTCCCTGAACACCCTATCCACAGGCACAACAGCACTGGGCATCTGTGCTTAACCACAGACGGCATATCTCACAGCGTTCGGTCTCGGCAGAGCCTCTTTCCGAAAAGGCAAACGTCCGGCTCCTTCTCCCACAAGGAAGGGGCCAGCCCTGAAAGCTCTTGCTGGTCTTCACTGGCCCCGTGCACCCTACCCACAGGCACAACAGCACTGGGCATCTGTGCTTTCCCAGAGACTCAGCATCTCACGGCGCTCGTTCTTGGCAGAGACTCTTTCCGAAAAGGCAAACGTCCGGCTCCTTCTCCCACAAGGAAGGGGCCAGCCCTGAAAGCTCTTGCTGGTCTTCACTGTCCCCGTGCACCCTATCCACAGGCACAACAGCACTGGGCATCTGTGCTTTCCCAGAGACTCAGCATCTCACGGCGCTCGTTCTTGGCAGAGCCTCTTTCCGAAAAGGCAAACGTCCGGCTCCTACTCCCACAAGGAAGGGGCCAGCCCTGAAATCTCTTGCTGGTCTTCACTGTCCCCGTGCACCCTAACCACAGGCACAACAGCACTGGGCATCTGTGCTTAACCACAGACGGCATATCTCACGGCGCTCGTTCTCGGCAGAGCCTCTTTCCGAAAAGGCAAATGTCCGGCTCCTTCTCCCACAAGGATGGGGCCAGCCCTGAAAGCTCTTGCTGGTCTTCACTGTCCCCGTGCACCCTATCCACAGGCACAACAGCACTGGGCATCTGTGCTTAACCACAGACGGCATATCTCACGGCGCTCGTTCTCGGCAGAGCCTCTTTCCGAAAAGGCAAACGTCCGGCTCCTTCTCCCACAAGGAAGGGGCCAGCCCTGAAAGCTCTTGCTGGTCTTCACTGTCCCCGTGCAACCTACCCACAGGCACAACAGCAATGGGCATCTGTGCTTAACCACAGACGGCATATCTCACGGCGCTCGTTCTCGGCAGAGCCTCTTTCCGAAAAGGCAAACGTCCGGCTCCTTCTCCCACAAGGAAGGGGCCAGCCCTGAAAGCTCTTGCTGGTCTTCACTGGCCCCGTGCACCCTACCCACAGGCACAACAGCACTGGGCATCTGTGCTTAACCACAGACAGCATATCTCACGGCGCTCGTTCTCGGCAGAGCCTCTTTCCGAAAAGGCAAACGTCCAGCTCCTTCTGCCACAAGGAAGGGGCCAGCCCTGAAAGCTCTTGCTGGTCTTCACTGTCCCCGTGCACCCTACCCACAGGCACAACAGCACTGGGCATCTGTGCTTAACCACTGACGGCATATGTCACAGCGTTCGCTATCGGCAGAGCCTCTTTCCGAAAAGGCAAACGTCCGGCTCCTTCTCCCACAAGGAAGGGGCCAGCCCTGAAAGCTCTTGCTGGTCTTAACCGTCCCCGAACACCCTATCCACAGGCACAACAGCACTGGGCATCTGTGCTTAACCACAGACGGCATATCTCACAGCGTTCGGTCTCGGCAGAGCCTCTTTCCGAAAAGGCAAACGTCCGGCTCCTTCTCCCACAAGGAAGGGGCCAGCCCTGAAAGCTCTTGCTGGTCTTCACTGGCCCCGTGCACCCTACCCACAGGCACAACAGCACTGGGCATCTGTGCTTTCCCAGAGACTCAGCATCTCACGGCGCTCGTTCTCGGCAGAGCCTCTTTCCGAAAAGGCAAACGTCCGGCTCCTTCTCCCACAAGGAAGGGGCCAGCCCTGAAAGCTCTTGCTGGTCTTCACTGTCCCCGTGCACCCTATCCACAGGCACAACAGCACTGGGCATCTGTGCTTAACCACAGACGGCATATCTCATGGCGCTCGTTCTCGGCAGAGCCTCTTTCCGAAAAGTCAAACGTCCGGCTCCTTCTCCCACAAGGAAGGGGCCAGCCCTGAAAGCTCTTGCTGGTCTTCACTGTCCCCGTGCACCCTATCCACAGGCACAACAGCACTGGGCATCTGTGCTTTCCCAGAGACTCAGCATCTCACGGCGCTCGTTCTTGGCAGAGCCTCTTTCCGAAAAGGCAAACGTCCGGCTCCTACTCCCACAAGGAAGGGGCCAGCCCTGAAATCTCTTGCTGGTCTTCACTGTCCCCGTGCACCCTAACCACAGGCACAACAGCACTGGGCATCTGTGCTTAACCACAGACGGCATATCTCACGGCGCTCGTTCTCGGCAGAGCCTCTTTCCGAAAAGGCAAATGTCCGGCTCCTTCTCCCACAAGGAAGGGGCCAGCCCTGAAAGCTCTTGCTGGTCTTCACTGTCCCCGTGCACCCTATCCACAGGCACAACAGCACTGGGCATCTGTGCTTAACCACAGACGGCATATCTCACGGCGCTCGTTCTCGGCAGAGCCTCTTTCCGAAAAGGCAAACGTCCGGCTCCTTCTCCCACAAGGAAGGGGCCAGCCCTGAAAGCTCTTGCTGGTCTTCACTGTCCCCGTGCACCCTATCCACAGGCACAACAGCACTGGGCATCTGTGCTTAACCACAGACGGCATATCTCACGGCGCTCGTTCTCGGCAGAGCCTCTTTCCGAAAAGGCAAACGTCCGGCTCCTTCTCCCACAAGGATGGGGCCAGCCCTGAAAGCTCTTGCTGGTCTTCACTGGCCCCGTGCACCCTACCCACAGGCACAACAGCACTGGGCATCTGTGCTTAACCACTGACGGCATATCTCACGGCGCTCGCTCTCGGCAGAGCCTCTTTCCGAAAAGGCAAACGTCCGGCTCCTTCTCCCACAAGGAAGGGGCCAGCCCTGAAAGCTCTTGCTGGTCTTCACTGTCCCCGTGCACCCTACCCACAGGCACAACAGCACTGGGCATCTGTGCTTAACCACAGACGGCATATCTCACGGCACTCGTTCTCGGCAGAGCCTCTTTCCGAAAAGGCAAACGTCTGGCTCCTCCTCCCACAAGGAAGGAGCCAGCCCTGAAAGCTCTTGCTGGTCTTCACTGTCCCCGTCACCCTACCCACAGGCACAACAGCACTGGGCATCTGTGCTTTCCCAGAGACTCAGCATCTCACGGCGCTCGTTCTCGGCAGAGCCTCTTTCCGAAAAGGCAAACGTCCGGCTCCTTCTCCCACAAGGAAGGGGCCAGCCCTGAAAGCTCTTGCTGGTCTTCACTGTCCCCGTGCACCCTACCCACAGGCACAACAGCACTGGGCATCTGTGCTTAACCACAGACGGCATATCTCACGGCACTCGTTCTCGGCAGAGCCTCTTTCCGAAAAGGCAAACGTCCGGCTCCTTCTCCCACAAGGAAGGGGCCAGCCCTGAAAGCTCTTGCTGGTCTTCACTGTCCCCGTGCAACCTACCCACAGGCACAACAGCACTGGGCATCTGTGCTTAACCACAGACGGCATATCTCACGGCGCTCGTTCTCGACAGAGCCTCTTTCCGAAAAGGCAAACGTCCGGCTCCTTCTCCCACAAGGAAGGGGCCAGCCCTGAAAGCTCTTGCTGGTCTTCACTGTCCCCGTGCACCCTATCCACAGGCACAACAGCACTGGGCATCTGTGCTTAACCACAGACGGCATACCTCACGGCGCTCGTTCTCGGCAGAGCCTCTTTCCGAAAAGGCAAACGTCCGGCTCCTTCTCCCACAAGGAAGGGGCCAGTCCTGAAAGCTCTTGCTGGTCTTCACTGTCCCCGTGCACCCTACCCACAGGCACAACAGCACTGGGCATCTGTGCTTAACCACAGACGGCATATGTCACAGCGTTCGCTCTCGGCAGAGCCTCTTTCCGAAAAGGCAAACGTCCGGCTCCTTCTCCCACAAGGAAGGGGCCAGCCCTGAAAGCTCTTGCTGGTCTTCACTGTCCCCGTGCACCCTACCCACAGGCAGAACAGTACTGGGCATCTGTGCTTTCCCAGAGACACAGCATCTCACTGCGTTCGCACTCGGCAGAGCCTCTTTCCGAAAAGGCAAACGTCCGGCTCCTTCTCCCACAAGGAAGGGGCCAGCCCTGAAAGCTCTTGCTGGTCTTCACTGTCCCCGTGCACCCTACCCACAGGCACAACAGCACTGGGCATCTGTGCTTTCCCAGAGACTCAGCATCTCACGGCGCTCGTTCTCGGCAGAGCCTCTTTCCGAAAAGGCAAACGTCCGGCTCCTTCTCCCACAAGGAAGGGGCCAGCCCTGAAAGCTCTTGCTGGTCTTCACTGTCCCCGTGCACCCTATCCACAGGCACAACAGCACTGGGCATCTGTGCTTAACCACAGACGGCATATCTCACGGCGCTCGTTCTCGGCAGAGCTTCTTTCCGAAAAGGCAAACGTCCGGCTCCTTCTCCCACAAGGAAGGGGCCAGCCCTGAAAGCTCTTGCTGGTCTTCACTGTCCCCGTGCACCCTATCCACAGGCACAACAGCACTGGGCATCTGTGCTTTCCCAGAGACTCAGCATCTCACGGCGCTCGTTCTTGGCAGAGCCTCTTTCCGAAAAGGCAAACGTCCGGCTCCTACTCCCACAAGGAAGGGGCCAGCCCTGAAATCTCTTGCTGGTCTTCACTGTCCCCGTGCACCCTAACCACAGGCACAACAGCACTGGGCATCTGTGCTTAACCACAGACGGCATATCTCACGGCGCTCGTTCTCGGCAGAGCCTCTTTCCGAAAAGGCAAATGTCCGGCTCCTTCTCCCACAAGGAAGGGGCCAGCCCTGAAAGCTCTTGCTGGTCTTCACTGTCCCCGTGCACCCTATCCACAGGCACAACAGCACTGGGCATCTGTGCTTAACCACAGACGGCATATCTCACGGCGCTCGTTCTCGGCAGAGCCTCTTTCCGAAAAGGCAAACGTCCGGCTCCTTCTCCCACAAGGAAGGGGCCAGCCCTGAAAGCTCTTGCTGGTCTTCACTGTCCCCGTGCACCCTATCCACAGGCACAACAGCACTGGGCATCTGTGCTTAACCACAGACGGCATATCTCACGGCGCTCGTTCTCGGCAGAGCCTCTTTCCGAAAAGGCAAACGTCCGGCTCCTTCTCCCACAAGGATGGGGCCAGCCCTGAAAGCTCTTGCTGGTCTTCACTGGCCCCGTGCACCCTACCCACAGGCACAATAGCACTGGGCATCTGTGCTTAACCACTGACGGCATATCTCACGGCGCTCGCTCTCGGCAGAGCCTCTTTCCGAAAAGGCAAATGTCCGGCTCCTTCTCCCACAAGGAAGGGGCCAGCCCTGAAAGCTCTTGCTGGTCTTCACTGTCCCCGTGCACCCTACCCACAGGCACAACAGCACTGGGCATCTGTGCTTAACCACAGACGGCATATCTCACGGCACTCGTTCTCGGCAGAGCCTCTTTCCGAAAAGGCAAACGTCTGGCTCCTCCTCCCACAAGGAAGGAGCCAGCCCTGAAAGCTCTTGCTGGTCTTCACTGTCCCCGTCACCCTACCCACAGGCACAACAGCACTGGGCATCTGTGCTTTCCCAGAGACTCAGCATCTCACGGCGCTCGTTCTCGGCAGAGCCTCTTTCCGAAAAGGCAAACGTCCGGCTCCTTCTCCCACAAGGAAGGGGCCAGCCCTGAAAGCTCTTGCTGGTCTTCACTGGCCCCGTGCACCCTACCAACAGGCACAACAGCACTGGGCATCTGTGCTTAACCACAGACGGCATATGTCACGGCGCTCGTTCTCGGCAGAGCCTCTTTCCGAAAAGGCAAACGTCCGGCTCCTTCTCCCACAAGGAAGGGGCCAGCCCTGAAAGCTCTTGCTGGTCTTCACTGTCCCCGTGCAACCTACCCACAGGCACAACAGCACTGGGCATCTGTGCTTAACCACAGACGGCATATCTCACGGCGCTCGTTCTCGACAGAGCCTCTTTCCGAAAAGGCAAACGTCCGGCTCCTTCTCCCACAAGGAAGGGGCCAGCCCTGAAAGCTCTTGCTGGTCTTCACTGGCCCCGTGCACCCTATCCACAGGCACAACAGCACTGGGCATCTGTGCTTAACCACAGACGGCATATCTCACGGCGCTCGTTCTCGGCAGAGCCTCTTTCCGAAAAGGCAAACGTCCGGCTCCTTCTCCCACAAGGAAGGGGCCAGTCCTGAAAGCTCTTGCTGGTCTTCACTGTCCCCGTGCACCCTACCCACAGGCACAACAGCACTGGGCATCTGTGCTTAACCACAGACGGCATATGTCACAGCGTTCGCTATCGGCAGAGCCTCTTTCCGAAAAGGCAAACGTCCGGCTCCTTCTCCCACAAGGAAGGGGCCAGCCCTGAAAGCTCTTGCTGGTCTTCACAGTCCCCGTGCACCCTACCCACAGGCAGAACAGTACTGGGCATCTGTGCTTTCCCAGAGACACAGCATCTCACTGCGTTCGCACTCGGCAGAGCCTCTTTCCGAAAAGGCAAACGTCCGGCTCCTTCTCCCACAAGGAAGGGGCCAGCCCTGAAAGCTCTTGCTGGTCTTCACTGTCCCCGTGCACCCTACCCACAGGCACAACAGCACTGGGCATCTGTGCTTTCCCAGAGACTCAGCATCTCACGGCGCTCGTTCTCGGCAGAGCCTCTTTCCGAAAAGGCAAACGTCCGGCTCCTTCTCCCACAAGGAAGGGGCCAGCCCTGAAAGCTCTTGCAGGTCTTAACCGTCCCCGAACACCCTATCCACAGGCACAACAGCACTGGGCATCTGTGCTTAACCACAGACGGCATATGTCACGGCGTTCGCTATCGGCAGAGCCTCTTTCCGAAAAGGCAAACGTCCGGCTCCTTCTCCCACAAGGAAGGGGCCAGCCCTGAAAGCTCTTGCTGGTCTTCACTGGCCCCGTGCACCCTACCCACAGGCACAACAGCACTGGGCATCTGTGCTTTCCCAGAGACTCAGCATCTCACGGCGTTCGCACTCGGCAGAGACTCTTTCCGAAAAGGCAAACGTCCGGCTCCTTCTCCCACAAGGAAGGGGCCAGCCCTGAAAGCTCTTGCTGGTCTTCACTGGCCCCGTGCACCCTACCCACAGGCACAACAGCACTGGGCATCTGTGCTTAACCTCAGACGGCATATCTCACGGCGCTCGTTCTCGGCAGAGCCTCTTTCCGAAAAGGCAAACGTCCGGCTCCTTCTCCCACAAGGAAGGGGCCAGCCCTGAAAGCTCTTGCTGGTCTTCACTGTCCCCGTGCGCCCTACGCACAGGCACAACTGCACTGGGCATCTGTGCTTAACCACAGACGGCATATCTCACGGCGTTCGGTATCGGCAGAGCCTCTTTCCGAAAAGGCAAACGTCCGGCTCCTTCTCCCACAAGGAAGGGGCCAGCCCTGAAAGCTCTTGCTGGTCTTAACCGTCCCTGAACACCCTATCCACAGGCACAACAGCACTGGGCATCTGTGCTTAACCACAGACGGCATATCTCACAGCGTTCGGTCTCGGCAGAGCCTCTTTCCGAAAAGGCAAACGTCCGGCTCCTTCTCCCACAAGGAAGGGGCCAGCCCTGAAAGCTCTTGCTGGTCTTCACTGGCCCCGTGCACCCTACCCACAGGCACAACAGCACTGGGCATCTGTGCTTTCCCAGAGACTCAGCATCTCACGGCGCTCGTTCTCGGCAGAGCCTCTTTCCGAAAAGGCAAACGTCCGGCTCCTTCTCCCACAAGGAAGGGGCCAGCCCAGAAAGCTCTTGCTGGTCTTCACTGTCCCCGTGCACCCTACCCACAGGCACAACAGCACTGGGCATCTGTGCTTAACCACAGACGGCATATCTCACGGCGCTCGTTCTCGGCAGAGCCTCTTTCCGAAAAGGCAAACGTCCGGCTCCTTCTCCCACAAGGAAGGGGCCAGCCCTGAAAGCTCTTGCTGGTCTTCACTGTCCCCGTGCACCCTATCCACAGGCACAACAGCACTGGGCATCTGTGCTTTCCCAGAGACTCAGCATCTCACGGCGCTCGTTCTTGGCAGAGACTCTTTCCGAAAAGGCAAACGTCCGGCTCCTTCTCCCACAAGGAAGGGGCCAGCCCTGAAAGCTCTTGCTGGTCTTCACTGTCCCCATGCACCCTATCCACAGGCACAACAGCACTGGGCATCTGTGCTTTCCCAGAGACTCAGCATCTCACGGCGCTCGTTCTTGGCAGAGCCTCTTTCCGAAAAGGCAAACGTCCGGCTCCTACTCCCACAAGGAAGGGGCCGGCCCTGAAATCTCTTGCTGGTCTTCACTGTCCCCGTGCACCCTAACCACAGGCACAACAGCACTGGGCATCTGTGCTTAACCACAGACGGCATATCTCACGGCGCTCGTTCTCGGCAGAGCCTCTTTCCGAAAAGGCAAATGTCCGGCTCCTTCTCCCACAAGGATGGGGCCAGCCCTGAAAGCTCTTGCTGGTCTTCACTGTCCCCGTGCACCCTATCCACAGGCACAACAGCACTGGGCATCTGTGCTTAACCACAGACGGCATATCTCACGGCGCTCGTTCTCGGCAGAGCCTCTTTCCGAAAAGGCAAACGTCCGGCTCCTTCTCCCACAAGGAAGGGGCCAGCCCTGAAAGCTCTTGCTGGTCTTCACTGTCCCCGTGCAACCTACCCACAGGCACAACAGCAATGGGCATCTGTGCTTAACCACAGACGGCATATCTCACGGCGCTCGTTCTCGGCAGAGCCTCTTTCCGAAAAGGCAAACGTCCGGCTCCTTCTCCCACAAGGAAGGGGCCAGCCCTGAAAGCTCTTGCTGGTCTTCACTGGCCCCGTGCACCCTACCCACAGGCACAACAGCACTGGGCATCTGTGCTTAACCACAGACAGCATATCTCACGGCGCTCGTTCTCGGCAGAGCCTCTTTCCGAAAAGGCAAACGTCCAGCTCCTTCTGCCACAAGGAAGGGGCCAGCCCTGAAAGCTCTTGCTGGTCTTCACTGTCCCCGTGCACCCTACCCACAGGCACAACAGCACTGGGCATCTGTGCTTAACCACTGACGGCATATGTCACAGCGTTCGCTATCGGCAGAGCCTCTTTCCGAAAAGGCAAACGTCCGGCTCCTTCTCCCACAAGGAAGGGGCCAGCCCTGAAAGCTCTTGCTGGTCTTAACCGTCCCCGAACACCCTATCCACAGGCACAACAGCACTGGGCATCTGTGCTTAACCACAGACGGCATATCTCACAGCGTTCGGTCTCGGCAGAGCCTCTTTCCGAAAAGGCAAACGTCCAGCTCCTTCTCCCACAAGGAAGGGGCCAGCCCTGAAAGCTCTTGCTGGTCTTCACTGGCCCCGTGCACCCTACCCACAGGCACAACAGCACTGGGCATCTGTGCTTTCCCAGAGACTCAGCATCTCACGGCGCTCGTTCTCGGCAGAGCCTCTTTCCGAAAAGGCAAACGTCCGGCTCCTTCTCCCACAAGGAAGGGGCCAGCCCTGAAAGCTCTTGCTGGTCTTCACTGTCCCCGTGCACCCTATCCACAGGCACAACAGCACTGGGCATCTGTGCTTAACCACAGACGGCATATCTCATGGCGCTCGTTCTCGGCAGAGCCTCTTTCCGAAAAGTCAAACGTCCGGCTCCTTCTCCCACAAGGAAGGGGCCAGCCCTGAAAGCTCTTGCTGGTCTTCACTGTCCCCGTGCACCCTATCCACAGGCACAACAGCACTGGGCATCTGTGCTTTCCCAGAGACTCAGCATCTCACGGCGCTCGTTCTTGGCAGAGCCTCTTTCCGAAAAGGCAAACGTCCGGCTCCTACTCCCACAAGGAAGGGGCCAGCCCTGAAATCTCTTGCTGGTCTTCACTGTCCCCGTGCACCCTAACCACAGGCACAACAGCACTGGGCATCTGTGCTTAACCACAGACGGCATATCTCACGGCGCTCGTTCTCGGCAGAGCCTCTTTCCGAAAAGGCAAATGTCCGGCTCCTTCTCCCACAAGGAAGGGGCCAGCCCTGAAAGCTCTTGCTGGTCTTCACTGTCCCCGTGCACCCTATCCACAGGCACAACAGCACTGGGCATCTGTGCTTAACCACAGACGGCATATCTCACGGCGCTCGTTCTCGGCAGAGCCTCTTTCCGAAAAGGCAAACGTCCGGCTCCTTCTCCCACAAGGAAGGGGCCAGCCCTGAAAGCTCTTGCTGGTCTTCACTGTCCCCGTGCACCCTATCCACAGGCACAACAGCACTGGGCATCTGTGCTTAACCACAGACGGCATATCTCACGGCGCTCGTTCTCGGCAGAGCCTCTTTCCGAAAAGGCAAACGTCCGGCTCCTTCTCCCACAAGGATGGGGCCAGCCCTGAAAGCTCTTGCTGGTCTTCACTGTCCCCGTGCACCCTACCCACAGGCACAACAGCACTGGGCATCTGTGCTTAACCACTGACGGCATATCTCACGGCGCTCGCTCTCGGCAGAGCCTCTTTCCGAAAAGGCAAACGTCCGGCTCCTTCTCCCACAAGGAAGGGGCCAGCCCTGAAAGCTCTTGCTGGTCTTCACTGTCCCCGTGCACCCTACCCACAGGCACAACAGCACTGGGCATCTGTGCTTAACCACAGACGGCATATCTCACGGCACTCGTTCTCGGCAGAGCCTCTTTCCGAAAAGGCAAACGTCTGGCTCCTCCTCCCACAAGGAAGGAGCCAGCCCTGAAAGCTCTTGCTGGTCTTCACTGTCCCCGTCACCCTACCCACAGGCACAACAGCACTGGGCATCTGTGCTTTCCCAGAGACTCAGCATCTCACGGCGCTCGTTCTCGGCAGAGCCTCTTTCCGAAAAGGCAAACGTCCGGCTCCTTCTCCCACAAGGAAGGGGCCAGCCCTGAAAGCTCTTGCTGGTCTTCACTGTCCCCGTGCACCCTACCCACAGGCACAACAGCACTGGGCATCTGTGCTTAACCACAGACGGCATATCTCACGGCACTCGTTCTCGGCAGAGCCTCTTTCCGAAAAGGCAAACGTCCGGCTCCTTCTCCCACAAGGAAGGGGCCAGCCCTGAAAGCTCTTGCTGGTCTTCACTGTCCCCGTGCACCCTACCCACAGGCACAACAGCACTGGGCATCTGTGCTTAACCACAGACGGCATATCTCACGGCGCTCGTTCTCGACAGAGCCTCTTTCCGAAAAGGCAAACGTCCGGCTCCTTCTCCCACAAGGAAGGGGCCAGCCCTGAAAGCTCTTGCTGGTCTTCACTGTCCCCGTGCACCCTATCCACAGGCACAACAGCACTGGGCATCTGTGCTTAACCACAGACGGCATACCTCACGGCGCTCGTTCTCGGCAGAGCCTCTTTCCGAAAAGGCAAACGTCCGGCTCCTTCTCCCACAAGGAAGGGGCCAGTCCTGAAAGCTCTTGCTGGTCTTCACTGTCCCCGTGCACCCTACCCACAGGCACAACAGCACTGGGCATCTGTGCTTAACCACAGACGGCATATGTCACAGCGTTCGCTCTCGGCAGAGCCTCTTTCCGAAAAGGCAAACGTCCGGCTCCTTCTCCCACAAGGAAGGGGCCAGCCCTGAAAGCTCTTGCTGGTCTTCACTGTCCCCGTGCACCCTACCCACAGGCACAACAGCACTGGGCATCTGTGCTTTCCCAGAGACTCAGCATCTCACGGCGCTCGTTCTCGGCAGAGCCTCTTTCCGAAAAGGCAAACGTCCGGCTCCTTCTCCCACAAGGAAGGGGCCAGCCCTGAAAGCTCTTGCAGGTCTTAACCGTCCCCGAACACCCTATACACAGGCACAACAGCACTGGGCATCTGTGCTTAACCACAGACGGCATATGTCACGGCGTTCGCTATCGGCAGAGCCTCTTTCCGAAAAGGCAAACGTCCGGCTCCTTCTCCCACAAGGAAGGGGCCAGCCCTGAAAGCTCTTGCTGGTCTTCACTGGCCCCGTGCACCCTACCCACAGGCACAACAGCACTGGGCATCTGTGCTTAACCTCAGACGGCATATCTCACGGCGCTCGTTCTCGGCAGAGCCTCTTTCCGAAAAGGCAAACGTCCAGCTCCTTCTCCCACAAGGAAGGGGCCAGCCCTGAAAGCTCTTGCTGGTCTTCACTGGCCCCGTGCACCCTACCCACAGGCACAACAGCACTGGGCATCTGTGCTTTCCCAGAGACTCAGCATCTCACGGCGCTCGTTCTCGGCAGAGCCTCTTTCCGAAAAGGCAAACGTCCGGCTCCTTCTCCCACAAGGAAGGGGCCAGCCCTGAAAGCTCTTGCTGGTCTTCACTGTCCCCGTGCACCCTATCCACAGGCACAACAGCACTGGGCATCTGTGCTTAACCACAGACGGCATATCTCATGGCGCTCGTTCTCGGCAGAGCCTCTTTCCGAAAAGTCAAACGTCCGGCTCCTTCTCCCACAAGGAAGGGGCCAGCCCTGAAAGCTCTTGCTGGTCTTCACTGTCCCCGTGCACCCTATCCACAGGCACAACAGCACTGGGCATCTGTGCTTTCCCAGAGACTCAGCATCTCACGGCGCTCGTTCTTGGCAGAGCCTCTTTCCGAAAAGGCAAACGTCCGGCTCCTACTCCCACAAGGAAGGGGCCAGCCCTGAAATCTCTTGCTGGTCTTCACTGTCCCCGTGCACCCTAACCACAGGCACAACAGCACTGGGCATCTGTGCTTAACCACAGACGGCATATCTCACGGCGCTCGTTCTCGGCAGAGCCTCTTTCCGAAAAGGCAAATGTCCGGCTCCTTCTCCCACAAGGAAGGGGCCAGCCCTGAAAGCTCTTGCTGGTCTTCACTGTCCCCGTGCACCCTATCCACAGGCACAACAGCACTGGGCATCTGTGCTTAACCACAGACGGCATATCTCACGGCGCTCGTTCTCGGCAGAGCCTCTTTCCGAAAAGGCAAACGTCCGGCTCCTTCTCCCACAAGGAAGGGGCCAGCCCTGAAAGCTCTTGCTGGTCTTCACTGTCCCCGTGCACCCTATCCACAGGCACAACAGCACTGGGCATCTGTGCTTAACCACAGACGGCATATCTCACGGCGCTCGTTCTCGGCAGAGCCTCTTTCCGAAAAGGCAAACGTCCGGCTCCTTCTCCCACAAGGATGGGGCCAGCCCTGAAAGCTCTTGCTGGTCTTCACTGGCCCCGTGCACCCTACCCACAGGCACAACAGCACTGGGCATCTGTGCTTAACCACTGACGGCATATCTCACGGCGCTCGCTCTCGGCAGAGCCTCTTTCCGAAAAGGCAAACGTCCGGCTCCTTCTCCCACAAGGAAGGGGCCAGCCCTGAAAGCTCTTGCTGGTCTTCACTGTCCCCGTGCACCCTACCCACAGGCACAACAGCACTGGGCATCTGTGCTTAACCACAGACGGCATATCTCACGGCACTCGTTCTCGGCAGAGCCTCTTTCCGAAAAGGCAAACGTCTGGCTCCTCCTCCCACAAGGAAGGAGCCAGCCCTGAAAGCTCTTGCTGGTCTTCACTGTCCCCGTCACCCTACCCACAGGCACAACAGCACTGGGCATCTGTGCTTTCCCAGAGACTCAGCATCTCACGGCGCTCGTTCTCGGCAGAGCCTCTTTCCGAAAAGGCAAACGTCCGGCTCCTTCTCCCACAAGGAAGGGGCCAGCCCTGAAAGCTCTTGCTGGTCTTCACTGTCCCCGTGCACCCTACCCACAGGCACAACAGCACTGGGCATCTGTGCTTAACCACAGACGGCATATCTCACGGCACTCGTTCTCGGCAGAGCCTCTTTCCGAAAAGGCAAACGTCCGGCTCCTTCTCCCACAAGGAAGGGGCCAGCCCTGAAAGCTCTTGCTGGTCTTCACTGTCCCCGTGCACCCTACCCACAGGCACAACAGCACTGGGCATCTGTGCTTAACCACAGACGGCATATCTCACGGCGCTCGTTCTCGACAGAGCCTCTTTCCGAAAAGGCAAACGTCCGGCTCCTTCTCCCACAAGGAAGGGGCCAGCCCTGAAAGCTCTTGCTGGTCTTCACTGTCCCCGTGCACCCTATCCACAGGCACAACAGCACTGGGCATCTGTGCTTAACCACAGACGGCATACCTCACGGCGCTCGTTCTCGGCAGAGCCTCTTTCCGAAAAGGCAAACGTCCGGCTCCTTCTCCCACAAGGAAGGGGCCAGTCCTGAAAGCTCTTGCTGGTCTTCACTGTCCCCGTGCACCCTACCCACAGGCACAACAGCACTGGGCATCTGTGCTTAACCACAGACGGCATATGTCACAGCGTTCGCTCTCGGCAGAGCCTCTTTCCGAAAAGGCAAACGTCCGGCTCCTTCTCCCACAAGGAAGGGGCCAGCCCTGAAAGCTCTTGCTGGTCTTCACTGTCCCCGTGCACCCTACCCACAGGCACAACAGCACTGGGCATCTGTGCTTTCCCAGAGACTCAGCATCTCACGGCGCTCGTTCTCGGCAGAGCCTCTTTCCGAAAAGGCAAACGTCCGGCTCCTTCTCCCACAAGGAAGGGGCCAGCCCTGAAAGCTCTTGCAGGTCTTAACCGTCCCCGAACACCCTATACACAGGCACAACAGCACTGGGCATCTGTGCTTAACCACAGACGGCATATGTCACGGCGTTCGCTATCGGCAGAGCCTCTTTCCGAAAAGGCAAACGTCCGGCTCCTTCTCCCACAAGGAAGGGGCCAGCCCTGAAAGCTCTTGCTGGTCTTCACTGGCCCCGTGCACCCTACCCACAGGCACAACAGCACTGGGCATCTGTGCTTTCCCAGAGACTCAGCATCTCACGGCGTTCGCACTCGGCAGAGACACTTTCCGAAAAGGCAAACGTCCGGCTCCTTCTCCCACAAGGAAGGGGCCAGCCCTGAAAGCTCTTGCTGGTCTTCACTGGCCCCGTGCACCCTACCCACAGGCACAACAGCACTGGGCATCTGTGCTTAACCTCAGACGGCATATCTCACGGCGCTCGTTCTCGGCAGAGCCTCTTTCCGAAAAGGCAAACGTCTGGCTCCTTCTCCCACAAGGAAGGGGCCAGCCCTGAAAGCTCTTGCTGGTCTTCACTGTCCCCGTGCGCCCTACGCACAGGCACAACTGCACTGGGCATCTGTGCTTAACCACAGACGGCATATCTCACGGCGTTCGGTATCGGCAGAGCCTCTTTCCGAAAAGGCAAACGTCCGGCTCCTTCTCCCACAAGGAAGGGGCCAGCCCAGAAAGCTCTTGCTGGTCTTCACTGTCCCCGTGCACCCTATCCACAGGCACAACAGCACTGGGCATTTGTGCTTTCCCAGAGACTCAGCATCTCACGGCGCTCGTTCTCGGCAGAGCCTCTTTCCGAAAAGGCAAACGTCCGGCTCCTTCTCCCACAAGGAAGGGGCCAGCCCTGAAAGCTCTTGCTGGTCTTAACCGTCCCTGAACACCCTATCCACAGGCACAACAGCACTGGGCATCTGTGCTTAACCACAGACGGCATATCTCACAGCGTTCGGTCTCGGCAGAGCCTCTTTCCGAAAAGGCAAACGTCCGGCTCCTTCTCCCACAAGGAAGGGGCCAGCCCTGAAAGCTCTTGCTGGTCTTCACTGGCCCCGTGCACCCTATCCACAGGCACAACAGCACTGGGCATCTGTGCTTAACCACAGACGGCATATCTCACGGCGCTCGTTCTCGGCAGAGCCTCTTTCCGAAAAGGCAAACGTCCGGCTCCTTCTCCCACAAGGAAGGGGCCAGCCCTGAAAGCTCTTGCTGGTCTTCACTGTCCCCGTGCACCCTATCGACAGGCACAACAGCACTGGGCATCTGTGCTTTCCCAGAGACTCAGCATCTCACGGCGCTCGTTCTTGGCAGAGACTCTTTCCGAAAAGGCAAACGTCCGGCTCCTTCTCCCACAAGGAAGGGGCCAGCCCTGAAAGCTCTTGCTGGTCTTCACTGGCCCCGTGCACCCTACCCACAGGCACAACAGCACTGGGCATCTGTGCTTAACCTCAGACGGCATATCTCACGGCGCTCGTTCTCGGCAGAGCCTCTTTCCGAAAAGGCAAACGTCCGGCTCCTTCTCCCACAAGGAAGGGGCCAGCCCTGAAAGCTCTTGCTGGTCTTCACTGTCCCCGTGCGCCCTACGCACAGGCACAACTGCACTGGGCATCTGTGCTTAACCACAGACGGCATATCTCACGGCGTTCGGTATCGGCAGAGCCTCTTTCCGAAAAGGCAAACGTCCGGCTCCTTCTCCCACAAGGAAGGGGCCAGCCCAGAAAGCTCTTGCTGGTCTTCACTGTCCCCGTGCACCCTATCCACAGGCACAACAGCACTGGGCATCTGTGCTTAACCACAGACGGCATATCTCACGGCGCTCGTTCTCGGCAGAGCCTCTTTCCGAAAAGGCAAACGTCCGGCTCCTTCTCCCACAAGGAAGGGGCCAGCCCTGAAAGCTCTTGCTGGTCTTCACTGTCCCCGTGCACCCTATCCACAGGCACAACAGCACTGGGCATCTGTGCTTTCCCAGAGACTCAGCATCTCACGGCGCTCGTTCTTGGCAGAGCCTCTTTCCGAAAAGGCAAACGTCCGGCTCCTACTCCCACAAGGAAGGGGCCAGCCCTGAAATCTCTTGCTGGTCTTCACTGTCCCCGTGCACCCTAACCACAGGCACAACAGCACTGGGCATCTGTGCTTAACCACAGACGGCATATCTCACGGCGCTCGTTCTCGGCAGAGCCTCTTTCCGAAAAGGCAAATGTCCGGCTCCTTCTCCCACAAGGAAGGGGCCAGCCCTGAAAGCTCTTGCTGGTCTTCACTGTCCCCGTGCACCCTATCCACAGGCACAACAGCACTGGGCATCTGTGCTTAACCACAGACGGCATATCTCACGGCGCTCGTTCTCGGCAGAGCCTCTTTCCGAAAAGGCAAACGTCCGGCTCCTTCTCCCACAAGGAAGGGGCCAGCCCTGAAAGCTCTTGCTGGTCTTCACTGTCCCCGTGCAACCTACCCACAGGCACAACAGCAATGGGCATCTGTGCTTAACCACAGACGGCATATCTCACAGCGCTCGTTCTCGGCAGAGCCTCTTTCCGAAAAGGCAAACGTCCGGCTCCTTCTCCCACAAGGAAGGGGCCAGCCCTGAAAGCTCTTGCTGGTCTTCACTGGCCCCGTGCACCCTACCCACAGGCACAACAGCACTGGGCATCTGTGCTTAACCACAGACAGCATATCTCACGGCGCTCGTTCTCGGCAGAGCCTCTTTCCGAAAAGGCAAACGTCCAGCTCCTTCTGCCACAAGGAAGGGGCCAGCCCTGAAAGCTCTTGCTGGTCTTCACTGTCCCCGTGCACCCTACCCACAGGCACAACAGCACTGGGCATCTGTGCTTAACCACTGACGGCATATGTCACAGCGTTCGCTATCGGCAGAGCCTCTTTCCGAAAAGGCAAACGTCCGGCTCCTTCTCCCACAAGGAAGGGGCCAGCCCTGAAAGCTCTTGCTGGTCTTCACTGTCCCCGTGCAACCTACCCACAGGCAGAACAGTACTGGGCATCTGTGCTTACCCAGAGACTCAGCATCTCACTGCGTTCGCACTCGGCAGAGCCTCTTTCCGAAAAGGCAAACGTCCGGCTCCTTCTCCCACAAGGAAGGGGCCAGCCCTGAAAGCTCTTGCTGGTCTTCACTGTCCCCGTGCACCCTATCCACAGGCACAACAGCACTGGGCATCTGTGCTTAACCACAGACGGCATATCTCACGGCGCTCGTTCTCGGCAGAGCCTCTTTCCGAAAAGGCAAACGTCCGGCTCCTTCTCCCACAAGGAAGGGGCCAGCCCTGAAAGCTCTTGCTGGTCTTCACTGTCCCCGTGCACCCTACCCACAGGCACAACAGCACTGGGCATCTGTGCTTTCCCAGAGACTCAGCATCTCACGGCGCTCGTTCTCGGCAGAGCCTCTTTCCGAAAAGGCAAACGTCCGGCTCCTTCTCCCACAAGGAAGGGGCCAGCCCTGAAAGCTCTTGCAGGTCTTAACCGTCCCCAAACACCCTATCCACAGGCACAACAGCACTGGGCATCTGTGCTTAACCACAGACGGCATATGTCACGGCTTTCGCTATCGGCAGAGCCTCTTTCCGAAAAGGCAAACGTCCGGCTCCTTCTCCCACAAGGAAGGGGCCAGCCCTGAAAGCTCTTGCTGGTCTTCACTGGCCCCGTGCACCCTACCCACAGGCACAACAGCACTGGGCATCTGTGCTTTCCCAGAGACTCAGCATCTCACGGCGTTCGCACTCGGCAGAGCCTCTTTCCGAAAAGGCAAACGTCCGGCTCCTTCTCCCACAAGGAAGGGGCCAGCCCTGAAAGCTCTTGCTGGTCTTAACCGTCCCCGAACACCCTATCCACAGGCACAACAGCACTGGGCATCTGTGCTTAACCACAGACGGCATATCTCACAGCGTTCGCTATCGGCAGAGCCTCTTTCCGAAAAGGCAAACGTCCGGCTCCTTCTCCCACAAGGAAGGGGCCAGCCCTGAAAGCTCTTGCTGGTCTTCACTGGCCCCGTGCACCCTACCCACAGGCACAACAGCACTGGGCATCTGTGCTTAACCACAGACGGCATATCTCACGGCGCTCGCTCTCGGCAGAGCCTCTTTCCGAAAAGGCAAACGTCCGGCTCCTTCTCCCACAAGGAAGGGGCCAGCCCTGAAAGCTCTTGCTGGTCTTCACTGTCCCCGTGCAACCTACCCACAGGCACAACAGCACTGGGCATCTGTGCTTAACCACAGACAGCATATCTCACGGCGCTCGTTCTCGACAGAGCCTCTTTCCGAAAAGGCAAACGTCCGGCTCCTTCTCCCACAAGGAAGGGGCCAGCCCTGAAAGCTCTTGCTGGTCTTCACTGTCCCCGTGCACCCTACCCACAGGCACAACAGCACTGGGCATCTGTGCTTTCCCAGAGACTCAGCATCTCACGGCGCTCGTTCTCGGCAGAGCCTCTTTCCGAAAAGGCAAACGTCCGGCTCCTTCTCCCACAAGGAAGGGGCCAGCCCTGAAAGCTCTTGCTGGTCTTAACCGTCCCCAAACACCCTATCCACAGGCACAACAGCACTGGGCATCTGTGCTTAACCACAGACGGCATATCTCACGGCGCTCGTTCTCGGCAGAGCTTCTTTCTGAAAAGGCAAACGTCCGGCTCCTTCTCCCACAAGGAAGGGGCCAGCCCTGAAAGCTCTTGCTGGTCTTCACTGTCCCCGTGCACCCTACCCACAGGCACAACAGCAATGGGCATCTGTGCTTAACCACAGACGGCTTATCTCACGGCGCTCGTTCTCGGCAGAGCCTCTTTCCGAAAAGGCAAACGTCCGGCTCCTTCTCCCACAAGGAAGGGGCCAGCCCTGAAAGCTCTTGCTGGTCTTCACTGTCCCCGTGCACCCTATCCACAGGCACAACAGCACTGGGCATCTGTGCTTAACCACAGACGGCATATCTCACGGCGCTCGTTCTCGGCAGAGCCTCTTTCCGAAAAGGCAAACGTCCGGCTCCTTCTCCCACAAGGAAGGGGCCAGCCCTGAAAGCTCTTGCTGGTCTTCACTGGCCCCGTGCACCCTATCCACAGGCACAACAGCACTGGGCATCTGTGCTTAACCACAGACGGCATATCTCACGGCGCTCGTTCTCGGCAGAGCCTCTTTCCGAAAAGGCAAACGTCCGGCTCCTTCTCCCACAAGGAAGGGGCCAGCCCTGAAAGCTCTTGCTGGTCTTCACTGTCCCCGTGCAACCTACCCACAGGCAGAACAGTACTGGGCATCTGTGCTTTCCCAGAGACTCAGCATCTCACTGCGTTCGCACTCGGCAGAGCCTCTTTCCGAAAAGGCAAACGTCCGGCTCCTTCTCCCACAAGGAAGGGGCCAGCCCTGAAAGCTCTTGCTGGTCTTCACTGTCCCCGTGCACCCTATCCACAGGCACAACAGCACTGGGCATCTGTGCTTAACCACAGACGGCATATCTCACGGCGCTCGTTCTCGGCAGAGCCTCTTTCCGAAAAGGCAAACGTCCGGCTCCTTCTCCCACAAGGATGGGGCCAGCCCTGAAAGCTCTTGCTGGTCTTCACTGTCCCCGTGCACCCTACCCACAGGCACAACAGCACTGGGCATCTGTGCTTTCCCAGAGACTCAGCATCTCACGGCGTTCGCACTCGGCAGAGACTCTTTCCGAAAAGGCAAACGTCCAGCTCCTTCTCCCACAAGGAAGGGGCCAGCCCTGAAAGCTCTTGCAGGTCTTAACCGTCCCCAAACACCCTATCCACAGGCACAACAGCACTGGGCATCTGTGCTTAACCACAGACGGCATATGTCACGGCGTTCGCTATCGGCAGAGCCTCTTTCCGAAAAGGCAAACGTCCGGCTCCTTCTCCCACAAGGAAGGGGCCAGCCCTGAAAGCTCTTGCTGGTCTTCACTGTCCCCGTGCACCCTACCCACAGGCACAACAGCACTGGGCATCTGTGCTTTCCCAGAGACTCAGCATCTCACGGCGTTCGCACTCGGCAGAGACTCTTTCCGAAAAGGCAAACGTCCGGCTCCTTCTCCCACAAGGAAGGGGCCAGCCCTGAAAGCTCTTGCTGGTCTTCACTGTCCCCGTGCACCCTACCCACAGGCACAACAGCACTGGGCATCTGTGCTTAACCTCAGACGGCATATCTCACGGCGCTCGTTCTCGGCAGAGCCTCTTTCCGAAAAGGCAAACGTCCGGCTCCTTCTCCCACAAGGAAGGGGCCAGCCCTGAAAGCTCTTGCTGGTCTTCACTGTCTCCGTGCGCCCTACGCACAGGCACAACAGCACTGGGCATCTGTGCTTAACCACAGACGGCATATCTCACAGCGTTCGCTATCGGCAGAGCCTCTTTCCGAAAAGGCAAACGTCCGGCTCCTTCTCCCACAAGGAAGGGGCCAGCCCTGAAAGCTCTTGCTGGTCTTCACTGTCCCCGTGCACCCTATCCACAGGCACAACAGCACTGGGCATCTGTGCTTAACCACAGACGGCATATCTCACAGCGTTCGCTATCGGCAGAGCCTCTTTCCGAAAAGGCAAACGTCCGGCTCCTTCTCCCACAAGGAAGGGGCCAGCCCTGAAAGCTCTTGCTGGTCTTAACCGTCCCCGAACACCCTATCCACAGGCACAACAGCACTGGGCATCTGTGCTTAACCACAGACGGCATATCTCACGGCGCTCGTTCTCGGCAGAGCCTCTTTCCGAAAAGGCAAACGTCCGGCTCCTTCTCCCACAAGGAAGGGGCCAGCCCTGAAAGCTCTTGCTGGTCTTCACTGTCCCCGTGCACCCTACCCACAGGCACAACAGCACTGGGCATCTGTGCTTTCCCAGAGACTCAGCATCTCACGGCGCTCGTTCTTGGCAGAGCCTCCTTCCGAAAAGGCAAACGTCCGGCTCCTACTCCCACAAGGAAGGGGCCAGCCCTGAAACCTCTTGCTGGTCTTCACTGTCCCCGTGCACCCTACCCACAGGCACAACAGCACTGGGCATCTGTGCTTTCCCAGAGACTCAGCATCTCACGGCGCTCGTTCTCGGCAGAGCCTCTTTCCGAAAAGGCAAACGTCCGGCTCCTTCTCCCACAAGGAAGGGGCCAGCCCTGAAAGCTCTTGCTGGTCTTCACTGTCCCCGTGCACCCTACCCACAGGCACAACAGCACTGGGCATCTGTGCTTTCCCAGAGACTCAGCATCTCACGGCGCTCGTTCTCGGCAGAGCCTCTTTCCGAAAAGGCAAACGTCCGGCTCCTTCTCCCACAAGGAAGGGGCCAGCCCTGAAAGCTCTTGCTGGTCTTCACTGTCCCCGTGCACCCTACCCACAGGCACAACAGCACTGGGCATCTGTGCTTAACCACAGACGGCATATCTCACGGCGCTCGTTCTCGGCAGAGCCTCTTTCCGAAAAGGCAAACGTCCGGCTCCTTCTCCCACAAGGAAGGGGCCAGCCCTGAAAGCTCTTGCTGGTCTTCACTGTCCCCGTGCACCCTACCCACAGGCACAACAGCACTGGGCATCTGTGCTTTCCCAGAGACTCAGCATCTCACGGCGCTCGTTCTCGGCAGAGCCTCTTTCCGAAAAGGCAAACGTCCGGCTCCTTCTCCCACAAGGAAGGGGCCAGCCCTGAAAGCTCTTGCTGGTCTTCACTGTCCCCGTGCGCCCTACGCACAGGCACAACAGCACTGGGCATCTGTGCTTAACCACAGACGGCATATCTCACGGCGTTCGGTATCGGCAGAGCCTCTTTCCGAAAAGGCAAACGTCCGGCTCCTTCTCCCACAAGGAAGGGGCCAGCCCTGAAAGCTCTTGCTGGTCTTAACCGTCCCCGAACACCCTATCCACAGGCACAACAGCACTGGGCATCTGTGCTTAACCACAGACGGCATATCTCACAGCGTTCGGTCTCGGCAGAGCCTCTTTCCGAAAAGGCAAACGTCCGGCTCCTTCTGCCACAAGGAAGGGGCCAGCCCTGAAAGCTCTTGCTGGTCTTCACTGTCCCCGTGCACCCTACCCACAGGCACAACAGCACTGGGCATCTGTGCTTTCCCAGAGACTCAGCATCTCACGGCGCTCGTTCTCGGCAGAGCCTCTTTCCGAAAAGGCAAACGTCCGGCTCCTTCTCCCACAAGGAAGGGGCCAGCCCTGAAAGCTCTTGCTGGTCTTCACTGGCTCCGTGCACCCTACCCACAGGCACAACAGCACTGGGCATCTGTGCTTTCCCAGAGACTCAGCATCTCACGGCGCTCGTTCTCGGCAGAGCCTCTTTCCGAAAAGGCAAACGTCCGGCTCCTTCTCCCACAAGGAAGGGGCCAGCCCTGAAAGCTCTTGCTGGTCTTCACTGGCCCCGTGCACCCTACCCACAGGCACAACAGCACTGGGCATCTGTGCTTTCCCAGAGACTCAGCATCTCACGGCGCTCGTTCTCGGCAGAGCCTCTTTCCGAAAAGGCAAACGTCCGGCTCCTTCTCCCACAAGGAAGGGGCCAGCCCTGAAAGCTCTTGCTGGTCTTCACTGTCCCCGTGCACCCTACCCACAGGCACAACAGCACTGGGCATCTGTGCTTTCCCAGAGACTCAGCATCTCACGGTGCTCGTTCTCGGCAGAGCCTCTTTCCGAAAAGGCAAACGTCCGGCTCCTTCTCCCACAAGGAAGGGGCCAGCCCTGAAAGCTCTTGCTGGTCTTCACTGTCCCCGTGCAACCTACCCACAGGCACAACAGCACTGGGCATCTGTGCTTAACCACAGACGGCATATCTCACGGCGCTCGTTCTCGGCAGAGCCTCTTTCTGAAAAGGCAAACGTCCGGCTCCTTCTCCCACAAGGAAGGGGCCAGCCCTGAAAGCTCTTGCTGGTCTTCACTGTCCCCGTGCAACCTACCCACAGGCACAACAGCACTGGGCATCTGTGCTTAACCACAGACGGCATATCTCACGGCGCTCGTTCTCGGCAGAGCCTCTTTCCGAAAAGGCAAACGTCCGGCTCCTTCTCCCACAAGGAAGGGGCCAGCCCTGAAAGCTCTTGCTGGTCTTCACTGTCCCCGTGCACCCTATCCACAGGCACAACAGCACTGGGCATCTATGCTTTCCAAGAGACTCAGCATCTCACGGCGCTCGTTCTCGGCAGAGCCTCTTTCCGAAAAGGCAAACGTCCGGCTCCTTCTCCCACAAGGAAGGGGCCAGCCCTGAAAGCTCTTGCTGGTCTTAACCGTCCCCGTGCACCCTATCCACAGGCACAACAGCACTGGGCGTCTGTGCTTAACCGCAGACGGCATATCTCACAGCGTTCGCTCTCGGCAGAGCCTCTTTCCGAAAAGGCAAACGTCCGGCTCCTTCTCCCACAAGGAAGGGGCCAGCCCTGAAAGCTCTTTCTGGTCTTCACTGGCCCCGTGCACCCTACCCACTAGCACAACAGCACTGGGCATCTGTGCTTAACCACAGACGGTATATCTCACGGCGCTCGTTCTCGGCAGAGCCTCTTTCCGAAAAGGCAAACTTCTGGCTCCTTCTCCCACAAGGAAGGGGCCAGCCCTGAAAGCTCTTGCTGGTCTTAACCGTCCCCAAACACCCTATCCACAGGCACAACAGCACTGGGCATCTGTGCTTAACCACAGACGGCATATCTCACGGCGCTCGTTCTCGGCAGAGCCTCTTTCCGAAAAGGCAAACGTCCGGCTCCTTCTCCCACAAGGAAGGGGCCAGCCCTGAAAGCTCTTGCTGGTCTTCACTGTCCCCGTGCACCCTACCCACAGGCACAACAGCACTGGGCATCTGTGCTTAACCACAGACGGCATATCTCACGGCGCTCGTTCTCGGCAGAGCCTCTTTCCGAAAAGGCAAACGTCCGGCTCCTTCTCCCACAAGGAAGGGGCCAGCCCTGAAAGCTCTTGCTGGTCTTCACTGGCCCCGTGCACCCTATCCACAGGCACAACAGCACTGGGCATCTATGCTTTCCAAGAGACTCAGCATCTCACGGCGCTCGTTCTCGGCAGAGCCTCTTTCCGAAAAGGCAAACGTCCGGCTCCTTCTCCCACAAGGAAGGGGCCAGCCCTGAAAGCTCTTGCTGGTCTTAACCGTCCCCGTGCACCCTATCCACAGGCACAACAGCACTGGGCATCTGTGCTTAACCGCAGACGGCATATCTCACAGCGTTCGCTCTCGGCAGAGCCTCTTTCCGAAAAGGCAAACGTCCGGCTCCTTCTCCCACAAGGAAGGGGCCAGCCCTGAAAGCTCTTTCTGGTCTTCACTGGCCCCGTGCACCCTACCCACTAGCACAACAGCACTGGGCATCTGTGCTTAACCACAGACGGTATATCTCACGGCGCTCGTTCTCGGCAGAGCCTCTTTCCGAAAAGGCAAACTTCTGGCTCCTTCTCCCACAAGGAAGGGGCCAGCCCTGAAAGCTCTTGCTGGTCTTAACCGTCCCCAAACACCCTATCCACAGGCACAACAGCACTGGGCATCTGTGCTTAACCACAGACGGCATATCTCACGGCGCTCGTTCTCGGCAGAGCCTCTTTCCGAAAAGGCAAACGTCCGGCTCCTTCTCCCACAAGGAAGGGGCCAGCCCTGAAAGCTCTTGCTGGTCTTCACTGGCCCCGTGCACCCTATCCACAGGCACAACAGCACTGGGCATCTGTGCTTTCCCAGAGACTCAGCATCTCACGGCGCTCGTTCTTGGCAGAGCCTCCTTCCGAAAAGGCAAACGTCCGGCTCCTTCTCCCACAAGGAAGGGGCCAGCCCTGAAAGCTCTTGCTGGTCTTCACTGGCCCCGTGCACCCTACCCACTAGCACAACAGCACTGGGCATCTGTGCTTAACCACAGACGGTATATCTCACGGCGCTCGTTCTCGGCAGAGCCTCTTTCCGAAAAGGCAAACTTCTGGCTCCTTCTCCCACAAGGAAGGGGCCAGCCCTGAAAGCTCTTGCTGGTCTTAACCGTCCCCAAACACCCTATCCACAGGCACAACAGCACTGGGCATCTGTGCTTAACCACAGACGGCATATCTCACGGCGCTCGTTCTCGGCAGAGCCTCTTTCCGAAAAGGCAAACGTCCGGCTCCTTCTCCCACAAGGAAGGGGCCAGCCCTGAAAGCTCTTGCTGGTCTTCACTGTCCCCGTGCACCCTACCCACAGGCACAACAGCAATGGGCATCTGTGCTTAACCACAGACGGCATATCTCACGGCGCTCGTTCTCGGCAGAGCCTCTTTCCGAAAAGGCAAACGTCCGGCTCCTTCTCCCACAAGGAAGGGGCCAGCCCTGAAAGCTCTTGCTGGTCTTCACTGGCCCCGTGCACCCTATCCACAGGCACAACAGCACTGGGCATCTGTGCTTTCCCAGAGACTCAGCATCTCACGGCGCTCGTTCTTGGCAGAGCCTCCTTCCGAAAAGGCAAACGTCCGGCTCCTTCTCCCACAAGGAAGGGGCCAGCCCTGAAAGCTCTTTCTGGTCTTCACTGTCCCCGTGCACCCTACCCACAGGCACAACAGCACTGGGCATCTGTGCTTAACCACAGACGGCATATCTCACTGCGTTCGCTCTCGGCAGAGCCTCTTTCCGAAAAGGCAAACTTCTGGCTCCTTCTCCCACAAGGAAGGGGCCAGCCCTGAAAGCTCTTGCTGGTCTTAACCGTCCCCAAACACCCTATCCACAGGCACAACAGCACTGGGCATCTGTGCTTAACCACAGACGGCATATCTCACGGCGCTCGTTCTTGGCAGAGCCTCTTTCCGAAAAGGCAAACGTCCGGCTCCTTCTCCCACAAGGAAGGGGCCAGCCCTGAAAGCTCTTGCTGGTCTTCACTGTCCCCGTGCACCCTACCCACAGGCACAACAGCAATGGGCATCTGTGCTTAACCACAGACGGCATATCTCACGGCGCTCGTTCTCGGCAGAGCCTCTTTCCGAAAAGGCAAACGTCCGGCTCCTACTCCCACAAGGAAGGGGCCAGCCCTGAAAGCTCTTGCTGGTCTTCACTGGCCCCGTGCACCCTACCCACAGGCACAACAGCACTGGGCATCTGTGCTTTCCCAGAGACTCAGCATCTCACTGCGTTCGCACTCGGCAGAGCCTCTTTCCGAAAAGGCAAACGTCCGGCTCCTTCTCCCACAAGGAAGGGGCCAGCCCTGAAAGCTCTTGCTGGTCTTCACTGGCCCCGTGCACCCTATCCACAGGCACAACAGCACTGGGCATCTGTGCTTAACCACAGACGGCATATCTCACGGCGCTCGTTCTCGGCAGAGCCTCTTTCCGAAAAGGCAAACGTCCGGCTCCTTCTCCCACAAGGAAGGGGCCAGCCCTGAAAGCTCTTGCTGGTCTTCACTGTCCCCGTGCACCCTACCCACAGGCACAACAGCACTGGGCATCTGTGCTTTCCCAGAGACTCAGCATCTCACGGCGCTCGTTCTCGGCAGAGCCTCTTTCCGAAAAGGCAAACGTCCGGCTCCTTCTCCCACAAGGAAGGGGCCAGCCCAGAAAGCTCTTGCTGGTCTTCACTGTCCCCGTGCACCCTATCCACAGGCAGAACAGCACTGGGCATCTATGCTTTCCCAGAGACTCAGCATCTCACGGCGCTCGTTCTCGGCAGAGCCTCTTTCCGAAAAGGCAAACGTCCGGCTCCTTCTCCCACAAGGAAGGGGCCAGCCCTGAAAGCTCTTGCTGGTCTTAACCGTCCCCGTGCACCCTACCCACAGGCACAACAGCACTGGGCATCTGTGCTTAACCACAGACGGCATATCTCACGGCGCTCGTTCTCGGCAGAGCCTCTTTCCGAAAAGGCAAACGTCCGGCTCCTTCTCCCACAAGGAAGGGGCCAGCCCTGAAAGCTCTTGCTGGTCTTCACTGTCCCCGTGCACCCTACCCACAGGCACAACAGCACTGGGCATCTGTGCTTAACCACAGACGGCATATCTCACGGCGCTCGTTCTCGGCAGAGCCTCTTTCCGAAAAGGCAAACGTCCGGCTCCTTCTCCCACAAGGAAGGGGCCAGCCCAGAAAGCTCTTGCTGGTCTTCACTGTCCCCGTGCACCCTATCCACAGGCACAACAGCACTGGGCATCTGTGCTTTCCCAGGACTCAGCATCTCACGGCGCTCGTTCTCGGCAGAGCCTCTTGCCGAAAAGGCAAACGTCCGGCTCCTTCTCCCACAAGGAAGGGGCCAGCCCTGAAAGCTCTTGCTGGTCTTCACTGGCCCCGTGCACCCTATCCACAGGCACAACAGCACTGGGCATCTGTGCTTTCCCAGAGACTCAGCATCTCACGGCGCTCGTTCTTGGCAGAGCCTCCTTCCGAAAAGGCAAACGTCCGGCTCCTTCTCCCACAAGGAAGGGGCCAGCCCTGAAAGCTCTTGCTGGTCTTCACTGTCCCCGTGCAACCTACCCACAGGCACAACAGCACTGGGCATCTGTGCTTTCCCAGAGACTCAGCATCTCACGGCGCTCGTTCTCGGCAGAGCCTCTTTCCGAAAAGGCAAACGTCCGGCTCCTTCTCCCACAAGGAAGGGGCCAGCCCTGAAAGCTCTTGCTGGTCTTCACTGTCCCCGTGCACCCTATCCACAGGCACAACAGCACTGGGCATCTATGCTTTCCCAGAGACTCAGCATCTCACGGCGCTCGTTCTCGGCAGAGCCTCTTTCCGAAAAGGCAAACGTCCGGCTCCTTCTCCCACAAGGAAGGGGCCAGCCCTGAAAGCTCTTGCTGGTCTTAACCGTCCCCGTGCACCCTACCCACAGGCACAACAGCACTGGGCATCTGTGCTTAACCACAGACGGCATATGTCACAGCGTTCGCTATCGGCAGAGCCTCTTTCCGAAAAGGCAAACGTCCGGCTCCTTCTCCCACAAGGAAGGGGCCAGCCCTGAAAGCTCTTGCTGGTCTTCACTGTCCCCGTGCACCCTACCCACAGGCAGAACAGTACTGGGCATCTGTGCTTTCCCAGAGACTCAGCATCTCACTGCGTTCGCACTCGGCAGAGCCTCTTTCCGAAAAGGCAAACGTCCGGCTCCTTCTCCCACAAGGAAGGGGCCAGCCCTGAAAGCTCTTGCTGGTCTTCACTGTCCCCGTGCGCCCTACGCACAGGCACAACAGCACTGGGCATCTGTGCTTAACCACAGACGGCATATCTCACGGCGCTCGTTCTCGGCAGAGCCTCTTTCCGAAAAGGCAAACGTCCGGCTCCTTCTCCCACAAGGAAGGGGCCAGCCCTGAAAGCTCTTGCTGGTCTTCACTGTCCCCGTGCACCCTACCCACAGGCACAACAGCAATGGGCATCTGTGCTTTCCCAGAGACTCAGCATCTCACGGCGTTCGCACTCGGCAGAGACTCTTTCCGAAAAGGCAAACGTCCGGCTCCTTCTCCCACAAGGAAGGGGCCAGCCCTGAAAGCTCTTGCTGGTCTTCACTGTCCCCGTGCACCCTACCCACAGGCACAACAGCAATGGGCATCTGTGCTTTCCCAGAGACTCAGCATCTCACGGCGTTCGCACTCGGCAGAGACTCTTTCCGAAAAGGCAAACGTCCGGCTCCTTCTCCCACAAGGAAGGGGCCAGCCCTGAAAGCTCTTGCTGGTCTTCACTGTCCCCGTGCACCCTACCCACAGGCACAACAGCACTGGGCATCTGTGCTTAACCTCAGACGGCATATCTCACGGCGCTCGTTCTCGACAGAGCCTCTTTCCGAAAAGGCAAACGTCCGGCTCCTTCTCCCACAAGGAAGGGGCCAGCCCTGAAAGCTCTTGCTGGTCTTCACTGTCCCCGTGCGCCCTACGCACAGGCACAACAGCACTGGGCATCTGTGCTTAACCACAGACGGCATATCTCACGGCGTTCGGTATCGGCAGAGCCTCTTTCCGAAAAGGCAAACGTCCGGCTCCTTCTCCCACAAGGAAGGGGCCAGCCCTGAAAGCTCTTGCTGGTCTTAACCGTCCCCGAACACCCTATCCACAGGCACAACAGCACTGGGCATCTGTGCTTAACCACAGACGGCATATGTCACAGCGTTCGCTCTCGGCAGAGCCTCTTTCCGAAAAGGCAAACGTCCGGCTCCTTCTCCCACAAGGAAGGGGCCAGCCCTGAAAGCTCTTGCTGGTCTTCACTGGCCCCGTGCACCCTACCCACAGGCACAACAGCACTGGGCACCTGTGCTTTCCGAGAGACTCAGCATCTCACGGCGCTCGTTCTCGACAGAGCCTCTTTCCGAAAAGGCAAACGTCCGGCTCCTTCTCCCACAAGGAAGGGGCCAGCCCTGAAAGCTCTTGCTGGTCTTAACCGTCCCCAAACACCCTATCCACAGGCACAACAGCACTGGGCATCTGTGCTTAACCACAGACGGCATATCTCACGGCGCTCGTTCTCGGCAGAGCCTCTTTCCGAAAAGGCAAACGTCCGGCTCCTTCTCCCACAAGGAAGGGGCCAGCCCAGAAAGCTCTTGCTGGTCTTCACTGTCCCCGTGCACCCTATCCACAGGCAGAACAGCACTGGGCATCTATGCTTTCCCAGAGACTCAGCATCTCACGGCGCTCGTTCTCGGCAGAGCCTCTTTCCGAAAAGGCAAACGTCCGGCTCCTTCTCCCACAAGGAAGGGGCCAGCCCTGAAAGCTCTTGCTGGTCTTAACCGTCCCCGTGCACCCTACCCACAGGCACAACAGCACTGGGCATCTGTGCTTAACCACAGACGGCATATCTCACGGCGCTCGTTCTCGGCAGAGCCTCTTTCCGAAAAGGCAAACGTCCGGCTCCTTCTCCCACAAGGAAGGGGCCAGCCCTGAAAGCTCTTGCTGGTCTTCACTGTCCCCGTGCACCCTACCCACAGGCACAACAGCACTGGGCATCTGTGCTTAACCACAGACGGCATATCTCACGGCGCTCGTTCTCGGCAGAGCCTCTTTCCGAAAAGGCAAACGTCCGGCTCCTTCTCCCACAAGGAAGGGGCCAGCACTGAAAGCTCTTGCTGGTCTTCACTGTCCCCGTGCACCCTATCCACAGGCACAACAGCACTGGGCATCTGTGCTTTCCCAGGACTCAGCATCTCACGGCGCTCGTTCTCGGCAGAGCCTCTTGCCGAAAAGGCAAACGTCCGGCTCCTTCTCCCACAAGGAAGGGGCCAGCCCTGAAAGCTCTTGCTGGTCTTCACTGGCCCCGTGCACCCTATCCACAGGCACAACAGCACTGGGCATCTGTGCTTTCCCAGAGACTCAGCATCTCACGGCGCTCGTTCTTGGCAGAGCCTCCTTCCGAAAAGGCAAACGTCCGGCTCCTTCTCCCACAAGGAAGGGGCCAGCCCTGAAAGCTCTTGCTGGTCTTCACTGTCCCCGTGCAACCTACCCACAGGCACAACAGCACTGGGCATCTGTGCTTTCCCAGAGACTCAGCATCTCACGGCGCTCGTTCTCGGCAGAGCCTCTTTCCGAAAAGGCAAACGTCCGGCTCCTTCTCCCACAAGGAAGGGGCCAGCCCTGAAAGCTCTTGCTGGTCTTCACTGTCCCCGTGCACCCTATCCACAGGCACAACAGCACTGGGCATCTATGCTTTCCCAGAGACTCAGCATCTCACGGCGCTCGTTCTCGGCAGAGCCTCTTTCCGAAAAGGCAAACGTCCGGCTCCTTCTCCCACAAGGAAGGGGCCAGCCCTGAAAGCTCTTGCTGGTCTTAACCGTCCCCGTGCACCCTACCCACAGGCACAACAGCACTGGGCATCTGTGCTTAACCACAGACGGCATATGTCACAGCGTTCGCTATCGGCAGAGCCTCTTTCCGAAAAGGCAAACGTCCGGCTCCTTCTCCCACAAGGAAGGGGCCAGCCCTGAAAGCTCTTGCTGGTCTTCACTGTCCCCGTGCACCCTACCCACAGGCAGAACAGTACTGGGCATCTGTGCTTTCCCAGAGACTCAGCATCTCACTGCGTTCGCACTCGGCAGAGCCTCTTTCCGAAAAGGCAAACGTCCGGCTCCTTCTCCCACAAGGAAGGGGCCAGCCCTGAAAGCTCTTGCTGGTCTTCACTGTCCCCGTGCGCCCTACGCACAGGCACAACAGCACTGGGCATCTGTGCTTAACCACAGACGGCATATCTCACGGCGCTCGTTCTCGGCAGAGCCTCTTTCCGAAAAGGCAAACGTCCGGCTCCTTCTCCCACAAGGAAGGGGCCAGCCCTGAAAGCTCTTGCTGGTCTTCACTGTCCCCGTGCACCCTACCCACAGGCACAACAGCAATGGGCATCTGTGCTTTCCCAGAGACTCAGCATCTCACGGCGTTCGCACTCGGCAGAGACTCTTTCCGAAAAGGCAAACGTCCGGCTCCTTCTCCCACAAGGAAGGGGCCAGCCCTGAAAGCTCTTGCTGGTCTTCACTGTCCCCGTGCACCCTACCCACAGGCACAACAGCAATGGGCATCTGTGCTTTCCCAGAGACTCAGCATCTCACGGCGTTCGCACTCGGCAGAGACTCTTTCCGAAAAGGCAAACGTCCGGCTCCTTCTCCCACAAGGAAGGGGCCAGCCCTGAAAGCTCTTGCTGGTCTTCACTGTCCCCGTGCACCCTACCCACAGGCACAACAGCACTGGGCATCTGTGCTTAACCTCAGACGGCATATCTCACGGCGCTCGTTCTCGACAGAGCCTCTTTCCGAAAAGGCAAACGTCCGGCTCCTTCTCCCACAAGGAAGGGGCCAGCCCTGAAAGCTCTTGCTGGTCTTCACTGTCCCCGTGCGCCCTACGCACAGGCACAACAGCACTGGGCATCTGTGCTTAACCACAGACGGCATATCTCACGGCGTTCGGTATCGGCAGAGCCTCTTTCCGAAAAGGCAAACGTCCGGCTCCTTCTCCCACAAGGAAGGGGCCAGCCCTGAAAGCTCTTGCTGGTCTTAACCGTCCCCGAACACCCTATCCACAGGCACAACAGCACTGGGCATCTGTGCTTAACCACAGACGGCATATCTCACAGCGTTCGCTATCGGCAGAGCCTCTTTCCGAAAAGGCAAACGTCCGGCTCCTTCTCCCACAAGGAAGGGGCCAGCCCTGAAAGCTCTTGCTGGTCTTCACTGGCCCCGTGCACCCTACCCACAGGCACAACAGCACTGGGCACCTGTGCTTTCCGAGAGACTCAGCATCTCACGGCGCTCGTTCTCGACAGAGCCTCTTTCCGAAAAGGCAAACGTCCGGCTCCTTCTCCCACAAGGAAGGGGCCAGCCCTGAAAGCTCTTGCTGGTCTTAACCGTCCCCAAACACCCTATCCACAGGCACAACAGCACTGGGCATCTGTGCTTAACCACAGACGGCATATGTCACGGCGTTCGCTCTCGGCAGAGCCTCTTTCCGAAAAGGCAAACGTCCGGCTCCTTCTCCCACAAGGAAGGGGCCAGCCCTGAAAGCTCTTGCTGGTCTTCACTGGCCCCGTGCACCCTACCCACAGGCACAACAGCACTGGGCATCTGTGCTTTCCCAGAGACTCAGCATCTCACGGCGCTCGTTCTCGGCAGAGCCTCTTTCCGAAAAGGCAAACGTCCGGCTCCTTCTCCCACAAGGAAGGGGCCAGCCCTGAAAGCTCTTGCTGGTCTTCACTGGCCCCGTGCACCCTACCCACAGGCACAACAGCACTGGGCATCTATGCTTTCCCAGAGACTCAGCATCTCACGGCGCTCGTTCTCGGCAGAGCCTCTTTCCGAAAAGGCAAACGTCCGGCTCCTTCTCCCACAAGGAAGGGGCCAGCCCTGAAAGCTCTTGCTGGTCTTCACTGTCCCCGTGCACCCTACCCAAAGGCACAACAGCACTGGGCATCTGTGCTTAACCACAGACGGCATATCTCACGGCGCTCGTTCTCGGCAGAGCCTCTTTCCGAAAAGGCAAACGTCCGGCTCCTTCTCCCACAAGGAAGGGGCCAGCCCTGAAAGCTCTTGCTGGTCTTCACTGTCCCCGTGCACCCTACCCACAGGCACAACAGCACTGGGCATCTGTGCTTAACCACAGACGGCATATCTCACGGCGCTCGTTCTCGGCAGAGCCTCTTTCCGAAAAGGCAAACGTCCGGCTCCTTCTCCCACAAGGAAGGGGCCAGCCCTGAAAGCTCTTGCTGGTCTTCACTGTCCCCGTGCAACCTACCCACAGGCACAACAGCACTGGGCATCTGTGCTTAACCACAGACGGCATATCTCACGGCGCTCGTTCTCGGCAGAGCCTCTTTCCGAAAAGGCAAACGTCCGGCTCCTTCTCCCACAAGGAAGGGGCCAGCCCTGAAAGCTCTTGCTGGTCTTCACTGGCCCCGTGCACCCTACCCACAGGCACAACAGCACTGGGCACCTGTGCTTTCCGAGAGACTCAGCATCTCACGGCGCTCGTTCTCGACAGAGCCTCTTTCCGAAAAGGCAAACGTCCGGCTCCTTCTCCCACAAGGAAGGGGCCAGCCCTGAAAGCTCTTGCTGGTCTTAACCGTCCCCAAACACCCTATCCACAGGCACAACAGCACTGGGCATCTGTGCTTAACCACAGACGGCATATGTCACGGCGTTCGCTCTCGGCAGAGCCTCTTTCCGAAAAGGCAAACGTCCGGCTCCTTCTCCCACAAGGAAGGGGCCAGCCCTGAAAGCTCTTGCTGGTCTTCACTGGCCCCGTGCACCCTACCCACAGGCACAACAGCACTGGGCATCTGTGCTTTCCCAGAGACTCAGCATCTCACGGCGCTCGTTCTCGGCAGAGCCTCTTTCCGAAAAGGCAAACGTCCGGCTCCTTCTCCCACAAGGAAGGGGCCAGCCCTGAAAGCTCTTGCTGGTCTTCACTGGCCCCGTGCACCCTACCCACAGGCACAACAGCACTGGGCATCTATGCTTTCCCAGAGACTCAGCATCTCACGGCGCTCGTTCTCGGCAGAGCCTCTTTCCGAAAAGGCAAACGTCCGGCTCCTTCTCCCACAAGGAAGGGGCCAGCCCTGAAAGCTCTTGCTGGTCTTCACTGTCCCCGTGCACCCTACCCAAAGGCACAACAGCACTGGGCATCTGTGCTTTCCCAGAGACTCAGCATCTCACGGTGCTCGTTCTCGGCAGAGCCTCTTTCCGAAAAGGCAAACGTCCGGCTCCTTCTCCCACAAGGAAGGGGCCAGCCCTGAAAGCTCTTGCTGGTCTTCACTGTCCCCGTGCACCCTACCCACAGGCACAACAGCACTGGGCATCTGTGCTTAACCACAGACGGCATATCTCACGGCGCTCGTTCTCGGCAGAGCCTCTTTCCGAAAAGGCAAACGTCCGGCTCCTTCTCCCACAAGGAAGGGGCCAGCCCTGAAAGCTCTTGCTGGTCTTCACTGTCCCCGTGCAACCTACCCACTGGCACAACAGCACTGGGCATCTGTGCTTAACCACAGACGGCATATCTCACGGCGCTCGTTCTCGGCAGAGCCTCTTTCCGAAAAGGCAAACGTCCGGCTCCTTCTCCCACAAGGAAGGGGCCAGCCCTGAAAGCTCTTGCTGGTCTTCACTGTCCCCGTGCACCCTATCCACAGGCACAACAGCACTGGGCATCTATGCTTTCCCAGAGACTCAGCATCACACGGCGCTCGTTCTCGGCAGAGCCTCTTTCCGAAAAGGCAAACGTCCGGCTCCTTCTCCCACAAGGAAGGGGCCAGCCCTGAAAGCTCTTGCTGGTCTTAACCGTCCCCGTGCACCCTATCCACAGGCACAACAGCACTGGGCGTCTGTGCTTAACCGCAGACGGCATATCTCACAGCGTTCGCTATCGGCAGAGCCTCTTTCCGAAAAGGCAAACGTCCGGCTCCTTCTCCCACAAGGAAGGGGCCAGCCCTGAAAGCTCTTGCTGGTCTTCACTGGCCCCGTGCACCCTACCCACTAGCACAACAGCACTGGGCATCTGTGCTTAACCACAGACGGCATATCTCACGGCGCTCGTTCTCGGCAGAGCCTCTTTCCGAAAAGGCAAACGTCTGGCTCCTTCTCCCACAAGGAAGGGGCCAGCCCTGAAAGCTCTTGCTGGTCTTAACCGTCCCCAAACACCCTATCCACAGGCACAACAGCACTGGGCATCTGTGCTTAACCACAGACGGCATATCTCACGGCGCTCGTTCTCGGCAGAGCCTCTTTCCGAAAAGGCAAACGTCCGGCTCCTTCTCCCACAAGGAAGGGGCCAGCCCTGAAAGCTCTTGCTGGTCTTCACTGTCCCCGTGCACCCTACCCACAGGCACAACAGCACTGGGCATCTGTGCTTAACCACAGACGGCATATCTCACGGCGCTCGTTCTCGGCAGAGCCTCTTTCCGAAAAGGCAAACGTCCGGCTCCTTCTCCCACAAGGAAGGGGCCAGCCCTGAAAGCTCTTGCTGGTCTTCACTGTCCCCGTGCACCCTACCCACTGGCACAACAGCACTGGGCATCTGTGCTTAACCACAGACGGCATATCTCACGGCGCTCGTTCTCGGCAGAGCCTCTTTCCGAAAAGGCAAACGTCCGGCTCCTTCTCCCACAAGGAAGGGGCCAGCCCTGAAAGCTCTTGCTGGTCTTCACTGTCCCCGTGCACCCTATCCACAGGCACAACAGCACTGGGCATCTGTGCTTTCCCAGAGACTCAGCATCACACGGCGCTCGTTCTCGGCAGAGCCTCTTTCCGAAAAGGCAAACGTCCGGCTCCTTCTCCCACAAGGAAGGGGCCAGCCCTGAAAGCTCTTGCTGGTCTTAACCGTCCCCGTGCACCCTACCCACAGGCACAACAGCACTGGGCATCTGTGCTTAACCACAGACGGCATATCTCACGGCGCTCGTTCTCGGCAGAGCCTCTTTCCGAAAAGGCAAACGTCCGGCTCCTTCTCCCACAAGGAAGGGGCCAGCCCTGAAAGCTCTTGCTGGTCTTCACTGGCCCCGTGCACCCTACCCACAGGCACAACAGCACTGGGCATCTGTGCTTAACCACAGACGGCATATCTCACGGCGCTCGTTCTCGGCAGAGCCTCTTTCCGAAAAGGCAAACGTCCGGCTCCTTCTCCCACAAGGAAGGGGCCAGCCCAGAAAGCTCTTGCTGGTCTTCACTGTCCCCGTGCACCCTATCCACAGGCAGAACAGCACTGGGCATCTATGCTTTCCCAGAGACTCAGCATCTCACGGCGCTCGTTCTCGGCAGAGCCTCTTTCCGAAAAGGCAAACGTCCGGCTCCTTCTCCCACAAGGAAGGGGCCAGCCCTGAAAGCTCTTGCTGGTCTTCACTGTCCCCGTGCAACCTATCCACAGGCACAACAGCACTGGGCATCTGTGCTTTCCCAGAGACTCAGCATCTCACGGCGCTCGTTCTCGGCAGAGCCTCTTTCCGAAAAGGCAAACGTCCGGCTCCTTCTCCCACAAGGAAGGGGCCAGCCCTGAAAGCTCTTGCTGGTCTTCACTGTCCCCGTGCACCCTATCCACAGGCACAACAGCACTGGGCATCTGTGCTTTCCCAGAGACTCAGCATCTCACGGCGCTCGTTCTTGGCAGAGCCTCCTTCCGAAAAGGCAAACGTCCGGCTCCTTCTCCCACAAGGAAGGGGCCAGCCCTGAAAGCTCTTGCTGGTCTTCACTGTCCCCGTGCACCCTACCCACAGGCACAACAGCACTGGGCATCTGTGCTTTCCCAGAGACTCAGCATCTCACGGCGCTCGTTCTCGGCAGAGCCTCTTTCCGAAAAGGCAAACGTCCGGCTCCTTCTCCCACAAGGAAGGGGCCAGCCCAGAAAGCTCTTGCTGGTCTTCACTGTCCCCGTGCACCCTACCCACAGGCACAACAGCACTGGGCATCTGTGCTTAACCACAGACGGCATATGTCACAGCGTTCGCTCTCGGCAGAGCCTCTTTCCGAAAAGGCAAACGTCCGGCTCCTTCTCCCACAAGGAAGGGGCCAGCCCTGAAAGCTCTTGCTGGTCTTCACTGTCCCCGTGCACCCTACCCACAGGCACAACAGCACTGGGCATCTGTGCTTAACCTCAGACGGCATATCTCACGGCGCTCGTTCTCGACAGAGCCTCTTTCCGAAAAGGCAAATGTCCGGCTCCTTCTCCCACAAGGAAGGGGCCAGCCCTGAAAGCTCTTGCTGGTCTTCACTGTCCCCGTGCGCCCTACGCACAGGCACAACAGCACTGGGCATCTGTGCTTAACCACAGACGGCATATCTCACGGCGTTCGGTATCGGCAGAGCCTCTTTCCGAAAAGGCAAACGTCCGGCTCCTTCTCCCACAAGGAAGGGGCCAGCCCTGAAAGCTCTTGCTGGTCTTAACCGTCCCCGAACACCCTATCCACAGGCACAACAGCACTGGGCATCTGTGCTTAACCACAGACGGCATATCTCACAGCGTTCGCTATCGGCAGAGCCTCTTTCCGAAAAGGCAAACGTCCGGCTCCTTCTCCCACAAGGAAGGGGCCAGCCCTGAAAGCTCTTGCTGGTCTTCACTGGCCCCGTGCACCCTACCCACAGGCACAACAGCACTGGGCATCTGTGCTTTCCCAGAGACTCAGCATCTCACGGCGCTCGTTCTCGGCAGAGCCTCTTTCCGAAAAGGCAAACGTCCGGCTCCTTCTCCCACAAGGAAGGGGCCAGCCCTGAAAGCTCTTGCTGGTCTTAACCGTCCCCAAACACCCTATCCACAGGCACAACAGCACTGGGCATCTGTGCTTAACCACAGACGGCATATGTCACGGCGTTCGCTCTCGGCAGAGCCTCTTTCCGAAAAGGCAAACGTCCGGCTCCTTCTCCCACAAGGAAGGGGCCAGCCCTGAAAGCTCTTGCTGGTCTTCACTGGCCCCGTGCACCCTACCCACAGGCACAACAGCACTGGGCATCTGTGCTTTCCCAGAGACTCAGCATCTCACGGCGCTCGTTCTCGGCAGAGCCTCTTTCCGAAAAGGCAAACGTCCGGCTCCTTCTCCCACAAGGAAGGGGCCAGCCCTGAAAGCTCTTGCTGGTCTTCACTGGCCCCGTGCACCCTACCCACAGGCACAACAGCACTGGGCATCTGTGCTTTCCCAGAGACTCAGCATCTCACGGCGCTCGTTCTCGGCAGAGCCTCTTTCCGAAAAGGCAAACGTCCGGCTCCTTCTCCCACAAGGAAGGGGCCAGCCCTGAAAGCTCTTGCTGGTCTTCACTGTCCCCGTGCAACCTACCCACAGGCACAACAGCACTGGGCATCTGTGCTTAACCACAGACGGCATATCTCACGGCGCTCGTTCTCGGCAGAGCCTCTTTCCGAAAAGGCAAACGTCCGGCTCCTTCTCCCACAAGGAAGGGGCCAGCCCTGAAAGCTCTTGCTGGTCTTCACTGTCCCCGTGCAACCTACCCACAGGCACAACAGCACTGGGCATCTGTGCTTAACCACAGACGGCATATCTCACGGCGCTCGTTCTCGGCAGAGCCTCTTTCCGAAAAGGCAAACGTCCGGCTCCTTCTCCCACAAGGAAGGGGCCAGCCCTGAAAGCTCTTGCTGGTCTTCACTGTCCCCGTGCACCCTACCCACAGGCACAACAGCACTGGGCATCTATGCTTTCCCAGAGACTCAGCATCTCACGGCGCTCGTTCTCGGCAGAGCCTCTTTCCGAAAAGGCAAACGTCCGGCTCCTTCTCCCACAAGGAAGGGGCCAGCCCTGAAAGCTCTTGCTGGTCTTAACCGTCCCCGTGCACCCTATCCACAGGCACAACAGCACTGGGCGTCTGTGCTTAACCGCAGACGGCATATCTCACAGCGTTCGCTATCGGCAGAGCCTCTTTCCGAAAAGGCAAACGTCCGGCTCCTTCTCCCACAAGGAAGGGGCCAGCCCTGAAAGCTCTTGCTGGTCTTCACTGGCCCCGTGCACCCTACGCACAGGCACAACAGCACTGGGCATCTGTGCTTAACCACAGACGGCATATCTCACGGCGCTCGTTCTCGGCAGAGCCTCTTTCCGAAAAGGCAAACGTCTGGCTCCTTCTCCCACAAGGAAGGGGCCAGCCCTGAAAGCTCTTGCTGGTCTTAACCGTCCCCAAACACCCTATCCACAGGCACAACAGCACTGGGCATCTGTGCTTAACCACAGACGGCATATCTCACGGCGCTCGTTCTCGGCAGAGCCTCTTTCCGAAAAGGCAAACGTCCGGCTCCTTCTCCCACAAGGAAGGGGCCAGTCCTGAAAGCTCTTGCTGGTCTTAACCGTCCCCGTGCACCCTATCCACAGGCACAACAGCACTGGGCGTCTGTGCTTAACCGCAGACGGCATATCTCACAGCGTTCGCTATCGGCAGAGCCTCTTTCCGAAAAGGCAAACGTCCGGCTCCTTCTCCCACAAGGAAGGGGCCAGCCCTGAAAGCTCTTGCTGGTCTTCACTGGCCCCGTGCACCCTACGCACAGGCACAACAGCACTGGGCATCTGTGCTTAACCACAGACGGCATATCTCACGGCGCTCGTTCTCGGCAGAGCCTCTTTCCGAAAAGGCAAACGTCTGGCTCCTTCTCCCACAAGGAAGGGGCCAGCCCTGAAAGCTCTTGCTGGTCTTAACCGTCCCCAAACACCCTATCCACAGGCACAACAGCACTGGGCATCTGTGCTTAACCACAGACGGCATATCTCACGGCGCTCGTTCTCGGCAGAGCCTCTTTCCGAAAAGGCAAACGTCCGGCTCCTTCTCCCACAAGGAAGGGGCCAGCCCTGAAAGCTCTTGCTGGTCTTCACTGTCCCCGTGCACCCTACCCACAGGCACAACAGCAATGGGCATCTGTGCTTAACCACAGACGGCATATCTCACGGCGCTCGTTCTTGGCAGAGCCTCTTTCCGAAAAGGCAAACGTCCGGCTCCTTCTCCCACAAGGAAGGGGCCAGCCCTGAAAGCTCTTGCTGGTCTTCACTGTCCCCGTGCACCCTACCCACAGGCACAACAGCACTGGGCATCTGTGCTTTCCCAGAGACTCAGCATCTCACGGCGCTCGTTCTCGGCAGAGCCTCTTTCCGAAAAGGCAAACGTCCGGCTCCTTCTCCCACAAGGAAGGGGCCAGCCCTGAAAGCTCTTGCTGGTCTTCACTGTCCCCGTGCACCCTACCCAAAGGCACAACAGCACTGGGCATCTGTGCTTTCCCAGAGACTCAGCATCTCACGGTGCTCGTTCTCGGCAGAGCCTCTTTCCGAAAAGGCAAACGTCCGGCTCCTTCTCCCACAAGGAAGGGGCCAGCCCTGAAAGCTCTTGCTGGTCTTCACTGTCCCCGTGCAACCTACCCACAGGCACAACAGCACTGGGCATCTGTGCTTAACCACAGACGGCATATCTCACGGCGCTCGTTCTCGGCAGAGCCTCTTTCCGAAAAGGCAAACGTCCGGCTCCTTCTCCCACAAGGAAGGGGCCAGCCCTGAAAGCTCTTGCTGGTCTTCACTGTCCCCGTGCAACCTACCCACAGGCACAACAGCACTGGGCATCTGTGCTTAACCACAGACGGCATATCTCACGGCGCTCGTTCTCGGCAGAGCCTCTTTCCGAAAAGGCAAACGTCCGGCTCCTTCTCCCACAAGGAAGGGGCCAGCCCTGAAAGCTCTTGCTGGTCTTCACTGTCCCCGTGCACCCTACCCACAGGCACAACAGCACTGGGCATCTATGCTTTCCCAGAGACTCAGCATCTCACGGCGCTCGTTCTCGGCAGAGCCTCTTTCCGAAAAGGCAAACGTCCGGCTCCTTCTCCCACAAGGAAGGGGCCAGCCCTGAAAGCTCTTGCTGGTCTTAACCGTCCCCGTGCACCCTATCCACAGGCACAACAGCACTGGGCGTCTGTGCTTAACCGCAGACGGCATATCTCACAGCGTTCGCTATCGGCAGAGCCTCTTTCCGAAAAGGCAAACGTCCGGCTCCTTCTCCCACAAGGAAGGGGCCAGCCCTGAAAGCTCTTTCTGGTCTTCACTGGCCCCGTGCACCCTACCCACTAGCACAACAGCACTGGGCATCTGTGCTTAACCACAGACGGCATATCTCACGGCGCTCGTTCTCGGCAGAGCCTCTTTCCGAAAAGGCAAACGTCTGGCTCCTTCTCCCACAAGGAAGGGGCCAGCCCTGAAAGCTCTTGCTGGTCTTAACCGTCCCCAAACACCCTATCCACAGGCACAACAGCACTGGGCATCTGTGCTTAACCACAGACGGCATATCTCACGGCGCTCGTTCTCGGCAGAGCCTCTTTCCGAAAAGGCAAACGTCCGGCTCCTTCTCCCACAAGGAAGGGGCCAGCCCTGAAAGCTCTTGCTGGTCTTCACTGTCCCCGTGCACCCTACCCACAGGCACAACAGCACTGGGCATCTGTGCTTAACCACAGACGGCATATCTCACGGCGCTCGTTCTCGGCAGAGCCTCTTTCCGAAAAGGCAAACGTCCGGCTCCTTCTCCCACAAGGAAGGGGCCAGCCCTGAAAGCTCTTGCTGGTCTTCACTGTCCCCGTGCACCCTATCTACAGGCAGAACAGCACTGGGCATCTATGCTTTCCCAGAGACTCAGCATCTCACGGCGCTCGTTCTCGGCAGAGCCTCTTTCCGAAAAGGCAAACGTCCGGCTCCTTCTCCCACAAGGAAGGGGCCAGCCCTGAAAGCTCTTGCTGGTCTTCACTGTCCCCGTGCAACCTATCCACAGGCACAACAGCACTGGGCATCTGTGCTTTCCCAGAGACTCAGCATCTCACGGCGCTCGTTCTCGGCAGAGCCTCTTTCCGAAAAGGCAAACGTCCGGCTCCTTCTCCCACAAGGAAGGGGCCAGCCCTGAAAGCTCTTGCTGGTCTTCACTGTCCCCGTGCACCCTATCCACAGGCACAACAGCAATGGGCATCTGTGCTTTCCCAGAGACTCAGCATCTCACGGCGCTCGTTCTTGGCAGAGCCTCCTTCCGAAAAGGCAAACGTCCGGCTCCTTCTCCCACAAGGAAGGGGCCAGCCCTGAAAGCTCTTGCTGGTCTTCACTGTCCCCGTGCAACCTACCCACAGGCACAACAGCACTGGGCATCTGTGCTTTCCCAGAGACTCAGCATCTCACGGCGCTCGTTCTCGGCAGAGCCTCTTTCCGAAAAGGCAAACGTCCGGCTCCTTCTCCCACAAGGAAGGGGCCAGCCCTGAAAGCTCTTGCTGGTCTTCACTGTCCCCGTGCACCCTACCCACAGGCACAACAGCACTGGGCATCTGTGCTTTCCCAGAGACTCAGCATCTCACGGCGCTCGTTCTCGGCAGAGCCTCTTTCCGAAAAGGCAAACGTCCGGCTCCTTCTCCCACAAGGAAGGGGCCAGCCCTGAAAGCTCTTGCTGGTCTTCACTGGCCCCGTGCACCCTACCCACAGGCACAACAGCACTGGGCATCTGTGCTTAACCACAGACGGCATATGTCACAGCGTTCGCTATCGGCAGAGCCTCTTTCCGAAAAGGCAAACGTCCGGCTCCTTCTCCCACAAGGAAGGGGCCAGCCCAGAAAGCTCTTGCTGGTCTTCACTGTCCCCGTGCACCCTACCCACAGGCACAACAGCACTGGGCATCTGTGCTTTCCCAGAGACTCAGCATCTCACTGCGTTCGCACTCGGCAGAGCCTCTTTCCGAAAATGCAAACGTCCGGCTCCTTCTCCCACAAGGAAGGGGCCAGCCCTGAAAGCTCTTGCTGGTCTTCACTGTCCCCGTGCGCCCTACGCACAGGCACAACAGCACTGGGCATCTGTGCTTAACCACAGACGGCATATCTCACGGTGTTCGGTATCGGCAGAGCCTCTTTCCGAAAAGGCAAACGTCCGGCTCCTTCTCCCACAAGGAAGGGGCCAGCCCTGAAAGCTCTTGCTGGTCTTAACCGTCCCCGAACACCCTATCCACAGGCACAACAGCACTGGGCATCTGTGCTTAACCACAGACGGCATATCTCACGGCGTTCGCTATCGGCAGAGCCTCTTTCCGAAAAGGCAAACGTCCGGCTCCTTCTCCCACAAGGAAGGGGCCAGCCCTGAAAGCTCTTGCTGGTCTTCACTGTCCCCGTGCGCCCTACGCACAGGCACAACAGCACTGGGCATCTGTGCTTAACCACAGACGGCATATCTCACGGTGTTCGGTATCGGCAGAGCCTCTTTCCGAAAAGGCAAACGTCCGGCTCCTTCTCCCACAAGGAAGGGGCCAGCCCTGAAAGCTCTTGCTGGTCTTAACCGTCCCCGAACACCCTATCCACAGGCACAACAGCACTGGGCATCTGTGCTTAACCACAGACGGCATATCTCACAGTGTTCGGTATCGGCAGAGCCTCTTTCCGAAAAGGCAAACGTCCGGCTCCTTCTCCCACAAGGAAGGGGCCAGCCCTGAAAGCTCTTGCTGGTCTTAACCGTCCCCGAACACCCTATCCACAGGCACAACAGCACTGGGCATCTGTGCTTAACCACAGACGGCATATCTCACGGCGCTCGTTCTCGGCAGAGCCTCTTTCCGAAAAGGCAAACGTCCGGCTCCTTCTCCCACAAGGAAGGGGCCAGCCCTGAAAGCTCTTGCTGGTCTTCACTGGCCCCGTGCACCCTATCCACAGGCACAACAGCACTGGGCATCTGTGCTTTCCCAGAGACTCAGCATCTCACGGCGCTCGTTCTTGGCAGAGCCTCCTTCCGAAAAGGCAAACGTCCGGCTCCTACTCCCACAAGGAAGGGGCCAGCCCTGAAAGCTCTTGCTGGTCTTCACTGTCCCCGTGCACCCTACCCACAGGCACAACAGCACTGGGCATCTGTGCTTTCCCAGAGACTCAGCATCTCACGGCGCTCGTTCTCGGCAGAGCCTCTTTCCGAAAAGGCAAACGTCCGGCTCCTTCTCCCACAAGGAAGGGGCCAGCCCTGAAAGCTCTTGCTGGTCTTCACTGGCCCCGTGCACCCTACCCACAGGCACAACAGCACTGGGCATCTGTGCTTTCCCAGAGACTCAGCATCTCACGGCGCTCGTTCTCGGCAGAGCCTCTTTCCGAAAAGGCAAACGTCCGGCTCCTTCTCCCACAAGGAAGGGGCCAGCCCTGAAAGCTCTTGCTGGTCTTCACTGTCCCCGTGCAACCTACCCACAGGCACAACAGCACTGGGCATCTGTGCTTAACCACAGACGGCATATCTCACGGCGCTCGTTCTCGGCAGAGCCTCTTTCCGAAAATGCAAACGTCCGGCTCCTTCTCCCACAAGGAAGGGGCCAGCCCTGAAAGCTCTTGCTGGTCTTCACTGTCCCCGTGCACCCTACCCACAGGCACAACAGCACTGGGCATCTGTGCTTAACCTCAGACGGCATATCTCACGGCGCTCGTTCTCGACAGAGCCTCTTTCCGAAAAGGCAAACGTCCGGCTCCTTCTCCCACAAGGAAGGGGCCAGCCCTGAAAGCTCTTGCTGGTCTTCACTGTCCCCGTGCGCCCTACGCACAGGCACAACAGCACTGGGCATCTGTGCTTAACCACAGACGGCATATCTCACGGCGCTCGTTCTCGACAGAGCCTCTTTCCGAAAAGGCAAACGTCCGGCTCCTTCTCCCACAAGGAAGGGGCCAGCTCTGAAAGCTCTTGCTGGTCTTAACCGTCCCCGAACACCCTATCCACAGGCACAACAGCACTGGGCATCTGTGCCTAACCACAGACGGCATATCTCACAGCGTTCGCTATCGGCAGAGCCTCTTTCCGAAAAGGCAAACGTCCGGCTCCTTCTCCCACAAGGAAGGGGCCAGCCCTGAAAGCTCTTGCTGGTCTTCACTGGCCCCGTGCACCCTACCCACAGGCACAACAGCACTGGGCATCTGTGCTTTCCGAGAGACTCAGCATCTCACGGCGCTCGTTCTCGGCAGAGCCTCTTTCCGAAAAGGCAAACGTCCGGCTCCTTCTCCCACAAGGAAGGGGCCAGCCCTGAAAGCTCTTGCTGGTCTTAACCGTCCCCAAACACCCTATCCACAGGCACAACAGCACTGGGCATCTGTGCTTAACCACAGACGGCATATGTCACGGCGTTCGCTCTCGGCAGAGCCTCTTTCCGAAAAGGCAAACGTCCGGCTCCTTCTCCCACAAGGAAGGGGCCAGCCCTGAAAGCTCTTGCTGGTCTTCACTGGCCCCGTGCACCCTACCCACAGGCACAACAGCACTGGGCATCTGTGCTTTCCCAGAGACTCAGCATCTCACGGCGCTCGTTCTCGGCAGAGCCTCTTTCCGAAAAGGCAAACGTCCGGCTCCTTCTCCCACAAGGAAGGGGCCAGCCCTGAAAGCTCTTGCTGGTGTTCACTGGCCCCGTGCACCCTACCCACAGGCACAACAGCACTGGGCATCTGTGCTTTCCCAGAGACTCAGCATCTCACGGCGCTCGTTCTCGGCAGAGCCTCTTTCCGAAAAGGCAAACGTCCGGCTCCTTCTCCCACAAGGAAGGGGCCAGCCCTGAAAGCTCTTGCTGGTCTTCACTGTCCCCGTGCACCCTACCCAAAGGCACAACAGCACTGGGCATCTGTGCTTTCCCAGAGACTCAGCATCTCACGGCGCTCGTTCTCGGCAGAGCCTCTTTCCGAAAAGGCAAACGTCCGGCTCCTTCTCCCACAAGGAAGGGGCCAGCCCTGAAAGCTCTTGCTGGTCTTCACTGTCCCCGTGCAACCTACCCACAGGCACAACAGCACTGGGCATCTGTGCTTAACCACAGACGGCATATCTCACGGCGCTCGTTCTCGGCAGAGCCTCTTTCCGAAAAGGCAAACGTCCGGCTCCTTCTCCCACAAGGAAGGGGCCAGCCCAGAAAGCTCTTGCTGGTCTTCACTGTCCCCGTGCAACCTACCCACAGGCACAACAGCACTGGGCATCTGTGCTTAACCACAGACGGCATATCTCACGGCGCTCGTTCTCGGCAGAGCCTCTTTCCGAAAAGGCAAACGTCCGGCTCCTTCTCCCACAAGGAAGGGGCCAGCCCTGAAAGCTCTTGCTGGTCTTCACTGTCCCCGTGCACCCTACCCACAGGCACAACAGCACTGGGCATCTATGCTTTCCCAGAGACTCAGCATCTCACGGCGCTCGTTCTCGGCAGAGCCTCTTTCCGAAAAGGCAAACGTCCGGCTCCTTCTCCCACAAGGAAGGGGCCAGCCCTGAAAGCTCTTGCTGGTCTTAACCGTCCCCGTGCACCCTATCCACAGGCACAACAGCACTGGGCGTCTGTGCTTAACCGCAGACGGCATATCTCACAGCGTTCGCTATCGGCAGAGCCTCTTTCCGAAAAGGCAAACGTCCGGCTCCTTCTCCCACAAGGAAGGGGCCAGCCCTGAAAGCTCTTTCTGG